>NC_091370.1:323704-326204 GCF_038502225.1 Cherax quadricarinatus | reverse complement strand
AGTGTCAACCAGAGCTGGGAGACTCCGGTAGTGTCAACCAGAGCTGGGAGACTCCGGTAGTGTCAACCAGAGCTGGGAGACTCCGGTAGTGTCAACCAGAGCTGGGAGACTCCGGTAGTGTCAACCAGAGCTGGGAGACTCCGGTAGTGTCAACCAGAGCTGGGAGACTCCGGTAGTGTCAACCAGAGCTGGGAGACTCCGGTAGTGTCAACCAGAGCTGGGAGACTCCGGTAGTGTCAACCAGAGCTGGGAGACTCCGGTAGTGTCAACCAGAGCTGGGAGACTCCGGTAGTGTCAACCAGAGCTGGGAGACTCCGGTAGTGTCAACCAGAGCTGGGAGACTCCGGTAGTGTCAACCAGAGCTGGGAGACTCCGGTAGTGTCAACCAGAGCTGGGAGACTCCGGTAGTGTCAACCAGAGCTGGGAGACTCCGGTAGTGTCAACCAGAGCTGGGAGACTCCGGTAGTGTCAACCAGAGCTGGGAGACTCCGGTAGTGTCAACCAGAGCTGGGAGACTCCGGTAGTGTCAACCAGAGCTGGGAGACTCGGGTAGTGTCAACCAGAGTTGGGAGACTCGGGTAGTGTCAACCAGAGTTGGGAGACTCCGGTAGTGTCAACCAGAGTTGGAGACTCCAGTAGTGTCAACCAGAGCTGGGAGACTCCAGTAGTGTCAACCAGAGCTGGGAGACTCCGGTAGTGTCAACCAGAGCTGGGAGACTCCGGTAGTGTCAACCAGAGCTGGGAGACTCCGGTAGTGTCAACCAGAGTTGGGAGACTCCGGTAGTGTCAACCAGAGTTGGGAGACTCCGGTAGTGTCAACCAGAGTTGGGAGACTCCGGTAGTGTCAACCAGAGTTGGGAGACTCCGGTAGTGTCAACCAGAGTTGGGAGACTCCGGTAGTGTCAACCAGAGTTGGGAGACTCCGGTAGTGTCAACCAGAGTTGGGAGACTCCGGTAGTGTCAACCAGAGTTGGGAGACTCCGGTAGTGTCAACCAGAGTTGGGAGACTCCAGTAGTGTCAACCAGAGTTGGGAGACTCCGGTAGGGCAATGAGACTATCATCAAACAGTCCATTAAGGATAACTGGTAATTCCTCTCAGGATGTTATTCCTATACACAGTAGAGATAGAGATATCTGCAGCATCCCAGAGGTGGGGCAACAGAGGACAAAATGGCTGAAATAGGAAGAGAAATTTTTGAATGACATATTTAAATATATACATTAATATATCCCAATGCAGTTATTATACACCTGGGGATATGCGCTTGCACTAGCCTGGCGACAAGCAGACAGATCGTCTTGAAACTAAGATTATTACACTTGTACTAAGCAACAAGAACTCAGTGTATGCTGACCCAAGATAACTAGAGCAGAACTAAGCTATTTTAATTTAGCAGACAGGACACACATACACCGGTATACAAATATGTATACCCACTCGTATACACACACTCTCATATGATATATGCAAATGTATATACATACTAAGAGATGCAAAATAACCACAGTTAAAATTTAGTAAAATTCCAAGCACATTCGTGATTTCTCACATTATCAAGGATAATGTAAGAAATCGCGAAAACGCTTGGAATTTCACTATTTTCTCACAGTAGTTACTTTGCATCTTGTGATATCACTGTGTACTGTGATCTTATTGTATACATGTAGATATATAATCATAGATAAGGGAGGAGCGAGACGTGGGAGATCCACTTCGAGGACAACGAGAAGCAAACTTTTATACCACAAGACGGGCAGCAAGCAGCAACTTAACTCTGGCTGTACCCTTCTCCAGAACATCACTTCATTTGAGATTATTTATTCCCAGGAGGACTCGAGTCTGGAACAGATTCGTACAGCATAATGGTGAAGTCAATTGATCAAATGAAAATGCTGGCCCACAGATGGCTCCAACTTCATCCTGTTCCCTACTTGCATGTCTCATAACAATAAAAATGCTTTCAAATGAGCTGATGTAGGTAACAGCTCTTAGCTTGTCAATAAAGTAAGGAATCCTTAACCAGTAAATAGCTTGTCAAAGCTAGGAATCCTTAACCTGTAAATAGCTTTTCAATAAAGCTAGGAATCCTTAACCTGTAAATAGCTTGTCAAAGCTAGGAATCCTTAAACTGTAAATAACTTGTCAATAAAGCTAGGAATCCTTAACCTGCAAATAGCTTGTCAATAAAGCTAGGAATCCTTAACCTGTAAATAGCTTGTCAATAAAGCTAGGAATCCTTAACCTGTAAATAGCTTGTCAATAAAGCTAGGAATCCTTAACCTGTAAATAGCTTGTCAATAAAGCTAGGAATCCTTAACCTGTAAATACTTGTCAATAAAGCTAGGAATCCTTAACCTGTAAATAGCTTGTCAATAAAGCTAGGAATCCTTAACCTGTAAACAGCTTGTCAATAAAGCTAGGAATCCTTAACCTGTAAATAGCTTGTCAATAAAGCTAGGAATCCTTAACCTGTAAATAGCTTGCCAATAAAGCTAGGA
>NC_091370.1:311204-316204 GCF_038502225.1 Cherax quadricarinatus | reverse complement strand
ATTGTCGCCGAAGCTGCCAGTTTATTGTGCATCCCATATCCATCGTGTGGAGGGTAGCAGATATATACATAAAAAGCCTAGGGACTAGGCCCCAAAAGAGTTTACAGGAGTACATCTGGATTTATGTCTACAGTTCACGTATCTGTTATAAGTAAATTTATGAAATTTTCTTATTATACATGTTATCTTACTTTCTTACCTACGACCCTCTATTATCACAACCTTTCCGAAGAGCTACACCTGACCTTCCTCTTCCTCAATGACCTCCATCCTTACCTCCACTTCCCCAGTGACATCAACCTTTCATTCACCTTCCCAGTGACCTCAACCTCCCCTCCGTAGCCAATAATCCCAACCATCCCTTCACTCCCGCCAATTTCTCTAACCTTCCCTCCTACTTTTCACCAACTCTAACCTCATAACTTTCTTCTTGCCCTTCAGTCACCCAGTGACGTTTGCTTTCCTTACGTTTTCCCTTCCTTCCTCCCCACCTCCCCGCCTTCAGTAGTCTCAACCTTCCCTCCTGCTATCACTCACTGTCATCCTGCCACCCAAGTTAATTTTGGAAACTATGTAATGGTTCTGATATAAATGCTGTAGTGATGTACACACTGTGTTATATATGTAGACCATGATTAACAAACCAAAGAGGAGAGGGTATTAGCAGGGATGTGATAAAGAGGGAAGAGCGGAGACGAGGGAGGAGAAAAGTGAGGAGAGGATAGAGAGGCAGAGAGAAGGGAACTAGTGGGGAGAGGAAACAAGAATGAGAAGGGAGAGTGATAAAGAAAGTAGGGGAAAAAAGTGGGGAGTGAGAAGAGAGAGAACATGTGAGAAGAGAGGAAGCTTGTCTGTCATCCCCAGCTAACGTAGCTCGATTGGTAGCGCACTCAGCTCAAACACACTGATGTCCGTGGTTCGTATGTCCTTAAGACACCTACTGTCCCTGTTCACCTAGCAGCAAAATAGGTACCTGGGTGTTAGTCGACTGGTGTGGGTGGCATTCTGGGACAAAATTTACCTAATTTCCCGAAATGCTCAGCACAACAAGGAGCTTTCTATATAGTAGTATGTTACTGATGTCAGCTAGGCCTGTATAACTTGTACATGTACTTACAGATTATATTATTATTATTATTATTATTATTATTATTATTATTATTAACCCTCCATCAGTGCCAGCTACACCAGCAAGCAGCCGTCAACCCACCAAGCTTGGTGCTTCTCTCACCCACAACTTACCAACATTTTCAACCTGTCCTCCTAACGTAAGTCGTCCTCCAACCTAAAACAACATGTGTGGGGATACCAGCGAGTGACGACATGTCTCGTGATGCCAGACGAAATCCCTCAGTATATTTTGCTGGTTATTCTCGGCTAGCAGTAACAAATTAATTTACGTTAATCTGCAATAACTATTTAGGTATTTATCATTCATGATCACATCAATGAAGCTCATGTTATACATGACCTTCGTTGATAGTCATCTCATATCATTACGGTGCCCCGTGGCCTCGTGACAAAAGCTCTCGCTTCACACGGTGAGGGTCCGGGTTCGATTCTCGGGAGAGGGGTGTAAACATTGGAGGTATTTCTTTACATTGGTTGTCCATGTTTACCCATCGGTATAAAATAGGTACCTGGGTGTTAGTGGACTGGTGTGGGTCGCATCCTGGGACAAAACTGGCCTAATTTGCCCGAAATACTCAGTATAACAAGAGGTTTTCTAAATAGTAGTATGTCATTGATGTCAGCTGTCTCTATACCTCGTACATGTACTTGTAGAAATATTATTATTATCCTTATTCCAGCACAAGAGGCAGCGTAAAATATATTAATGGTTCCTGTATTTTGTATTTGGTAAATATTGATTTTTCTAGCATTTACTTTCTGGTCATTGTGACATTATAAGGATCAATAACACCATGAGAAAACGACTCTCTCTCTCACTCTCACTCTCACTCACTCACTCTCACTCACTCTCACTCACTCTCACTCACTCTCACTCACTCTCACTCTCACTCACTCTCACTCACTCTCACTCACTCTCACTCACTCTCACTCTCTCTCACTCTCTCTCACTCTCTCACTCTCTCTCTCACCCTCTCTCACTCTCTCTCTCACCCTCTCTCACCCTCTCTCACCCTCTCTCACCCTCTCTCACCCTCTCTCACCCTCTCTCACCCTCTCTCACCCTCTCTCACTCTCTCTCACCCTCTCTCACCCTCTCTCACTCTCTCTCACCCTCTCTCACTCTCTCTCACCCTCTCTCACCCTCTCTCACCCTCTCTCACTCTCTCTCACTCTCTCTCACTCTCTCTCACTCTCTCTCACTCTCTCTCACTCTCTCTCACTCTCTCTCACTCTCTCTCACTCTCTCTCACTCACTCTCACTCACTCTCACTCACTCTCACTCACTCGGGTTTATGCAAAAAGATGTATCCAGTGAATCACAAAACGGTTATGGCTCGAACCCAGGACAGCAGAGTTCTAGAACTCACAGGTCACCACTAGGCCAGTTGGTTCTAATAAGATTCATTCAACTAGTTATATTTCTATACATCATAGGAAGGTTAGCATGAATAACAAAAAAGGCACAATACCGTGACTGGAACGATACACAAATAACCTGCACATAGAAGAAAGGAACTTACGACGACGTTTCGGTCCGACTTGGACCATTTACAAAGTCACTTCGTAAATAAACCATACCCCGGCCGGGATTGAACCCGCGGTCAGAGAGTCTCACAGTGGTGCCTGTGCTAACCTTCCTATGGTGTAGAAATATACCTAGTTGGATGAATCTTATTGTGGCTAGCTGGTCTAGTGGCTAACACGACGGGCTGGAGTTTTGAGACTATGACCGCGGGTTCAATCCCGGCCGGGGTATGGTTTGTTTGCAATCGTGTCATTACGATTTCGTGAGTCACTTTGTAAATAGTCCGAGTCGGACCGAAACGTCGTCGTAAGCTCCTCTCTTCTATGTGCAGGTTATTTATGTAAGGTTAGCATAGGCCACCACTGACACAAATGCAGCTTTTTACAGATGAAAATCCCACACCAGCGTGGCCGTGTCGTACTCTATCTCAAGTCCCCTCAAAGCCGTCATCATGACTCGCGAAATAACAACACAATCATGTCATTACGATTTCGTGATTCAAGATAATATATATTCAAGGTATCAACTAGTGCGAGGATGACCATACCAGTGACTCTTGCTCAACAACCAGTGATGGAAATACGTTTTAAGGTGTATGTTTGGGTAATTGAAATTATATGGACGGTGGTGAACCTGCACGTATCAACCACACTTCCACCAATAATTATATCAACATAAATTACAGTGTATATAGTTGTCAATTTTTATCATAGATGACACTAACACATAGCTCTCTGGCTGACATCTGACAAAGGACAACTAATGAACCTCTCCATTAGTACAGAAACTGAATGTACGTAATCTAGAATATGATAACTAGGAACACACTGTGCACCCGTCTACCCTTCCCCCTTCATCTCCCGTCTCCGTCCCTGTCAACATCTAAATAATTAGGTATGTCCCAAAAGCCTCTTTCCAAAATAGCTCTTCAGATCTAGAGAGCACCGTCTCAAATATAATTTATTGAATACATGGAAGCGTTAAATACGTAATGGGTCACACAGCGAATAAGAGACGATCAGAGTCGACCCAAGAGAGGATCGTACCATGATTTTATGAAGCAAGAGCGCTTAACCATCAATAAGGCACCTTCTCTGAAGGGTTTGAAATATATATTAGACAGAAATGCAAGAAGACATGAAATATGGCTCAGAGGTTAACAAGTTTATCATGGTAAAGATGGCAGGTGAGATCTAGTAAATAACTGTGAAGGTTACCTCTCCCTGTCAGCCATTAATGCACTGATATGTTTAGCGTCATACGGATCATCAGAAAATAATACTGCAATACAAATTAACTATTTCCTGAACTTTTGCAGTACAACAAGAACCAGATTTAATATCTCAGCTTTGATCATACAATCTTGACATAGTTTGATAATGAGATGTAAATTATAACCTCTCGTTATCAACTACGATCAGCGATAATTTTACATTTGATCACTTGGTTTTCATACTAAAATCAGACTTAAACAGTGATATTAACTTGTATGTTCTCATTTGCTAAATTAATAGAACCTAACACACACACACACACACAACCTCCCCCCCCCCCAAAAAAAAAAAAAATCTAATTTGCTTCCATAACCTCAAAAAGAAAGACGAATTAATAATAATGATAATAATAATCATTATTTCTAAAAGTACATGATACAACTTATACAGACCATAGCTGTCAAAGCTGTCAGTGGTGACAATGCCGGTGTATCTTCTTAAATCGCTGGACCAAGAAAAAACTGAGCCCAGACAAGCTGAGCCCAAGATTGCTGAGAAGATTTGCAGACCAGCTAGCAGCACCTCTAACTCGCATCTTTCAGCACTGCCTAGTACAGTGTAAATGGCCTTCTCTGTTGAAAGAGGTAAATGTAGTCCCTGTTCACAAAAAGAGCAGAGCAGAAATCAGCAACTACAGACCAGTGTCACTCACTGGTAAGATCCTTGAGACAATAATCTCTAGACAAATGACAGTTTTTTGACTACCACTCACTACTTTGTGATCGTCAATATAGCTTCATCAAAGGTTACTCTGCTGCTATGTTGTTGAACCTCTCCACTAAGTGGCACCAGTCACTGGATGAATCCAAACTCAGCTGTGTGGTAGCACTGGATATTGCTGGTATTTTCGACCGAGTATAGCACCAGGTACTCTTGGCAAAACTTCAAGCACTGAAAAATGCAGGCTCTACACTATGTCTCCTCAGTGATTAACTCCGAGGACAGAGAGAAGCGAGCTTCTACACCACAAGGCTGGCAGGAAGCAGCAACTTCACTCTGAGTGTATCCTTCTCCAGGACATCACTACATCTGAGATCATTTATTCCCAGGATGACTCGAGTCTAGAA
>NC_091370.1:231204-306204 GCF_038502225.1 Cherax quadricarinatus | reverse complement strand
AGGCTACTCTTGACACTTTAAAATTACAGACGTGTTGGCAAATAGCTAGACAGTTAGATATACCTTATAATAGATACCATAGCGCAGAGACTCTTAGGTCCCTAATTAAGGATAGATTATTTCCGAAATCCCAAGCAATGCCAGAACTAGATTTGGAAGATAGTTTTATTTCCCAGTTCGAGGAAGTAGAAATCCCACGGACGGGAACTGCCTTAAATAATGAAGTTGAACCAGGGTTTACCAGGCCTTACTACTCAGTCCAGTCTCAAAGCTCTCCCCCGTTCATTTCCCCGGAGTATGTATCGGTGGTTGGAACGAACCCTCAGTCAAATGACGGGGATAATTTTAGGACTGGTGCTCGTCCCAAAATACTTCCGGAGACGACGCCCGAATTCCCCTCGGTGTCATTACCTCTTGGGAATTTCACCTCCGAACAACTAGAGAGAATAGAACGCATATTACTGTTACAAAACTCTCAAATCGAAGCTAGAAGACGTCTAAACGAGGAAGAATTTAGGCGTGAAAGGTTTCTTTTTGAAACAAAGCAGAAGGGAGTTCCGGAAGAAAGAGACGTGAAGAGCACGGTAACCGGGTTTGACTTGCATAAAGCAGCTCTGATGGTACCTAACTTTAACGAAACAGACTTAGATGAATTCTTCGAAATTTTTGAGAATCAGGCACGTTCAATGGGCTGGCCCAAAGACAAATGGGCCACATTGCTGCACACGTCTCTATATGGAAAGGCGCAGTCTTGTGTCGCCTCCTTACCATATGAGTTTTATGTCCAGTATGACGTAGTAAAGAGAACTATTTTAGAAGCATATGACATGCTCCCTATTAGTTACCAAATAGCTTTTCGTTCCATGAAACGGCAAACAGGACAAACTTATTTAGATTTTGCCCGAGGGAAAGCAGTGGCGTTTGAACGTTGGTGTCGAGCTTCTCGGGTCACAACTTTAAAAGATTATCACAATTAATGTTACTAGATGTTACAAAAAACGCGATTCTAAAAGCTTAGAGATCTCCAGAGAATACTAGAAAGGACTGCCCTTCTAGCATCCAGCCTGTTACTGGGTTTTTGTAACAAGTAGTCAGTATCCTTGTCCAATTATCCATTATAATTCAGGATTATTCAATAGTGCTTCAGGATTACAACTGGTAGGCTACTAACTAGAGAAATTAAAATTTAATAAATTTATTAATCATTAAGTTGTCTAGAGGTATATTATCAAAATAAATTAAATTAATCACAGTAATCAAAATAATATCACTTCTCTCAAGTACAATATTATTGTGCTGAAAGCACATATCACATTTATAATTCTTAAATACCGTCTGGTACATCAACATTTAATAAGATATTACAAATATGTACAAGTAAGTGTGTATGTGTGTAAGTCCTCTAAGTAGTTCACTATGTCTCACGACTCGACTAGACTTAAACAAGTGACTGACAAAGTCCTCAGATAAACTAATTTCTTAACCGACTGGCAACCAGAACAGTCTGCTTGAACAAAAATGAATGCTAAGCCCAATAGCCATACAACAAGCAACTGCGACACAGAATCAGGAACAAGGAGATAATATAACGACACTAAGTAGGGACCATCTGCAGATCCTCCACAAAAGTCACAAAACTCCCATACTACTGAATCTAAGTTCAGCATAAGAAAATCCCCGACTGTGATAATACACAGAAACCAGTACAAATTAAGTCATAAGCTATAGTTCAGGACCTGAGTTACTCAGTGTCTATGAGACACACAACCTCAGTACAACGTCGAAAATCACCAAGTCTATACAAGGTTCTGTGAACAGAGTTCTACAGGACTAACAAGAATAATGAGACAGACAATCTGTCCAACCTCCAAGAGAGTCTAGAACAGACTAAATACTTTAGGCGAGGTGAGGACACCCCCCCTCGATCACGTGATAGCAACGTGGACAACTGCAGCTCAGAAGCCGGCAGTCTAACTAGCTACAAGCGATAATTACAGTAGTTTGACAATCAAGACTTGAACTGAGCACTTAATATGTTACATCCTAACAACATAAGTCAAATAACAATATAAAGCAATACATTTACGATTTAGCTATTATCGCAAATATAAGCAATATAAAATTATATGAAAAGGTAATAATTATATATATACATAATTATCATTGCAACCCATTCAGGGGTTGCAACACCCCCCCCCAACACGACAGACGGTCGCACTAGGAGTTGCATTAAGGTCTTTCACATTATTACTGATTACTCATATCAATACAATTTAATATAAACATTAATCAGTCTCTCTCTTGTGCCAAGCACCTCTACAATTTCACAGCGTTCGTCAATAGGATATGCCCCTCATACCAGGGCAGTACACAGTATCGTATCTCTGCATACTCGTGGTTATGTACATCAGTGTAGAGACAGGATAACGTAGATGAGTAGGGCACGATGAGGCTCGATCATAGTAGAGGAGACTGCATTCCACTCTTAAGTAGTGGTTGTGGAATGCTATGTAGTATGGACATCTGAGTATGAAACAGCTTAAGGTGTGTAGTGAGGGGGGTCTGCGGCAGGACAGTGTTGTCACGCAGTACCATCGCCCACACGACACTACCCACTCAACACTCAGCTTATGTCTCCTTACACACAATACTGTGAATATATAAATATAATAATTAGACATGACATGAGTATACATAGTTAATATGGGCTGGAGGGATTAAGTTACTTTACTGAATTTGAGATAGCAAGTAACAAAAGGTATTTGGGCATAAAATTACATAAATTTTAAATGGGGAAGTGCCCAAATACTTGTCAAAATGTTCAAAGGACACCACAAGAGCTATAGCATAATTTTTCTGGTGTCGTTTGAGCTTAGATGAATAGTAACATATAGGATGGAGAATATCAGTGGATGTTGACTGTTGGAGCAGCACAGCGCCCACTGCATAACACTCGCATCTATATGTAAAAAGATGGAAAGATTGAAATTAGGACTCAACACTGGAGCAGAGGAAAGCAGATGCTTCAACCTTTTGAACGAGTCTGAACAATCTCTAGTCCAGATGAACTGAACTTTGGTACTAATGAACATAGTGAGAGGTGTAGGTGGAGGTGTGTGTGCTGGCTTGCCTGTCACTTGACACACGTGGCAATGTCGCACATGATCAGCTACTGTTTCCTTCATCTTCGGCCAAGTAAAATGTTTTGCCAGTTTACCGAGTGTCTTCTTAACACCCAAATGTCCTCCTATGGGACTATTGCGAGCAAAATCAATGGCTTGTTCACGAAATGTAACTGGTAACACGAGATGCTTGACTATGGTGGAAACACTATCAGCTGACAACTTGCATGTATTTTTCTCCATCAGTACACCGTTACTATAATAGTAACAATTATCGAGATCCTTTGCTTCACTCGCAGTAACTGCTATATCTCTGTCTTTCCAGTGACTGATCAACAAACTGATCCTTGATTAAATCATCATGAGTTAGAAATTTAACGTCAGTTGTGTCCTGACTAGGTTGATGACCGGAGGGAGTCAGTGTTAATGATCCTGGGCGCAGAGCATCACTAAACAACATACTCAAGCCCAAATCATTGTCATCAACTAACTCAACAGGAGATAAGGATGGTTGTTGTATCTTTGACATAGCTCTAGTAATTGCGCTGAGAGGAAATAAAATAGGTTTCTCTCTACAAGCTTCAATGGCATAATTATCATCAGTGTTGTTATCAATCACAAGTGGTTCTTTACATATATCAGCATGAAGGATATCGTTCCCTATCAACAAGTCCACTGACCTGATGGGAAATACACCACTGGATATACCCACTGAAATATAACCAGCATAATAGCTTGTTTGAATATCAACTTTGTGCAGAGGCACTTTTATAACAGCCCCTCCATAGGCTTCTAACAATACATCTATCTTGGTATAGGTATCGTCAGTTATGGTCAGTACATCTTCTCTTAATAACGTGAGATAACTGCCAGTGTCTCTGAAAGTAATTATCTCAGATGTGATTCGTCAAATCCTACTTTACCTCTCAAAAAGTAAGGACCCATGGCTGAACGAATCTTTTCGTCAGATACACTTTCTGAAGCTAGTCATCTGTCCTGAGTAACATTATCTAAAACAGTAGGATCAGAGGTATTACTAGGATTTTGGTGCCTTTGTTGCTCGGAAGAGGATACGACTTGTGTGGGGGTGCCAGCCGCACGACTGCTTCTCGTATCTCTTTCTAACTTATAGCAATACTCTCTAGCATGTTCTTTTGTTACAATAGTTACATTTAACTTTCTTCTTCTCGATATCAGATTTCTGTCTAACCACAGAGACAGATTCAGGATTGTGAGTTTTCCTGGTAAAGGTACGAGAAGTTACAGTAGCAGGTACATCAGGCCGGCAATGAGCAGCTGATTTAGGTTGCCAACTTCTAGGAAAATTTTTAGTTACCTTGTTTTTTTGTGTTTTAGTACGTACAAGTTTGTGAGAAATCTCGTAATTGTCTGCTAATGCTGCAGTTTCCAGAATATCCGAGGTAGTATGATCGATCAGATATTCTTGTATGTCAGCAGGCATACAGTTAAATTCTTCGTGTAGTAACAACTGAACAAGGCTGTCGTAGTTGTTACACTTGGCAGCTCTAGACCATCTCTCAAAAGCGACTTTTTTCTAGAGCAAATTCTACGCAAGTTTGATCTTGTCGTCGTTGTAACATACGAAATGCTCTTTGATAACTTACAGGTAACAAGTTATATGTCTCTAGAATAGTTTGACAGCGTCATAACTAATGTACTTGGCAAATGGTAAAGCAGCAGTACAAGTTTGAGCTCTTCCTGTCAAAGCTGTATGCAACAATGTTGCCCAGTGCTTACATGGCCAGTTCATAGCACGTGCCTGGTTCTCAAACACATCAAAATAGGTGTCTAAGTCACTCAAAAAACTTAGGAACCATGGATGCAGCTTTCTGCACATTAAATGTGTCCTGTGATCTATCAGTCTGTTGTCTTCCCAGACGAACATTTTCTCTTTGGAAATCATCTTCGTTCAATTTCCTCTGTGCCTCTATTTGTGCAGTCTGCAACATAATGAGGCGTTCAAACCTCTCAAACTGTTCCTGAGAGATAGGACCAGTGGGTAATGGAGGAGTAGGGAAATTAACGTGGTCTGGACGGTCCTTAGGTCGGACACTTCGTCCAGCTGTCTCTAGAGAGTATAGATCTGGTCTAGGATAAGTAGATACAGGTGTAGCATACACTGTACTAGTATTAGGCTGTGTCATGTTAACAGTTGGGAGGCAAGGCGTGAGCGAGAACTGAGCTACACTAGGCTCAGACACTAGGCTCACTTCTGCCTTAGTTGCTCTTTCTTCTTCATCAAATAGAGTCATACTTCCTAATTGTGACACTAGGCTTTCTGAATCTGAATCATAATCAGACATCTCTGTATGAGCAGGAAACAATATATCTTTAATTAACGCTCTGACAGTTTCTGCAGTGTAATTCCTGTTATACGTCACACCAAGATATTTGGCTACTCGCCAACACGTCTGAAGTTTTAATGTACTTAACTCAAAGTCAGAGTATCAATTAACTGTTTCACTTTGGCATACATCACGAAAATAATTGTACTACGAGAGAGTGATTATTGGAAACTATAATCCTAATAGGAATTTTAGTGTTTGTTGTCTTAGAGCTAGAACTCATAAACAGTATTTCCATCTCCTTGGATCAAGAGACTCAGTCAGGTACATACATCCACCTGGTATGTTGTACAAGACTAAACTCAAAGTCTTCAGATTAGGAAAGTACTCAAAGTGTTTGACCATAGAGTTACTAGTATGTCAAACTGGACAATTTCTCCAACACCTTGGATCAAGAGCATCCCGGACAGGCCCCCATTTGTTACAAAAAACGCGATTTTACAAGCTTAGAGATCTCCAAAGAATACTAGAAAGGACTGCCCTTCTAGCATCCAGCCTGTTACTGGGTTTTTGTAACAAGTAGTCAGTATCCTTGTCCAATTATCCATTAGAATTCAGTATTATTCAATAGTGCTTCAGGATTACAACTGGTAGGCTACTAACTAGAGAAATTAAAATTTAATAAATTTATTAATCATTAAGTTGTCTAGAGGTATATTATCAAAATAAATTAAATTAATCACAGTAATCAAAATAATATCACTTCTCTCAAGTACAATATTATTGTGCTGAAAGCACATATCACATTTATAATTCTTAAATACCGTCTGGTACATCAACATTTAATAAGATATTACAAATATGTACAAGTAAGTGTGTATGTGTGTAAGTCCTCTAAGTAGTTCACTATGTCTCACGACTCGACTAGACTTAAACAAGTGACTGACAAAGTCCTCAGATAAACTAACTTCTTAACCGACTGGCAACCAGAACAGTCTGCTTGAACAAAAAAGAATGCTAACCCCAATAGCCATACAACAAGCAACTGCGACACAGAATCAGGAACAAGGAGATAATATAACGACACTAAGTAGGGACCATCTGCAGAACCTCCACAAGTCACAAAACTCCCATACTACTGAATCTAAGTTCAGCATAAGAAAATCCCCGACTGTGATAATACACAGAAACCAGTACAAATTAGGTCATAATCTATAGTTCAGGACCTGAGTTACTCAGAGTGTCTATGAGACACACAACCTCAGTACAACGTCGAAAATCACTAAGTCTATACAAGGTTCTGTGAACAGAGTTCTACAGAACTAACAAGAATAATGAGACAGACAATCTGTCCAACCTCCAAGAGAGTCTAGAGCAAACTGAATACTTTAGGCGAGGCGAGGACACCCCCCCCCCTCGATCACGTGATAGCAACGTGGACAACTGCAGCTCAGAAGCCGGCAGTCTAATGAGCTACAAGCGATAATTACAGTAGTTTGACAATCAAGACTTGAACTGAGCACTTAATATGTTACATCCTAACATAAGTCAAATAACAATATAAAGCAATACATTTACGATTTAGCTATTATCGCAAATATAAGCAATATAAAATTATATGAAAAGGTAATAATTATATATATACATAATAATCATTGCAACCCATTCAGGGGTTGCAACACTAGAAGATTTGTATGCAAATTTTCCAGAGGGAGTTCGCCAGTATCTTGTTGGCCATCCGCAAAGGACGTTGTTAGAGACTGCCGCGCTGGCAGACAACTTTGAGATTTCCCAGAGGTTGGTACAATCTGAAAGCAGCCAGGTTATCAAACCAGCAACGAGACCCGAACCTGCGAAGCCTTTCGGTAAGCGACCTACCCAACCCGTTCACTCCCGTGTAACAAGTAAACCCGAAGTAAAACACCAAATTCAATCGAGCCCATCCTATAGACCAGATAGGTCATGGGAAAAAATTAAATGTTCGTACTGTTCGAAGCTGGGACATTTCAAATCACAATGCTTTAAGCGTGATAGGGACCAGGGAAGGAGTCCATCCTATAGATTGCCCACACAAATCATATCCTCTACGACTCATCCAAGGAAGTCCGAGCCAAGAGTAGACGCTCTGTCCCAAGGAAAAGGAACAGATCCTCCTAGTTGGGGGGTAATTAGGTTCGGTCTGAGGAAGGAGACCAACAGGTCTAATTCCTCAGATCAAGAACCTCTTCACCGCGCCAAGGAGCCCCCCTTGAAGAGGAAGCAGTGTCCAGAATATCTTGCTGCCAAGTTTGTCAAGGTTAGGAACCAAAACCGGTATGGTACTAGGGAAGTGAATACAGTTTTATTGCATCTACTTTCAGCAACTGACAATGTTATATTCCCATAATATAATTTCAATATTTACTATTGAAACTATTGCACAACTTAAACTATGATAAATTTCTTTAGTATTAACTAGTCTGTAAGCCATTAAATTAAGTCTGCTCATAATGCCTAAGCATGATAGCGGCTCTCTTTGCACTGCAACTCAATATTGTAAATACAATCTCAATGTACTCTTGCAAAGAAATAAAAATTGGTCAGGCTTCAAACAGCTTTTATTATACTGCAATAAAGGAGTGGAACGGATTGCCTGCACATATCAAAGCCAGTCCTAGCTTGAACCAGATAAGGAAGAGAGCCAGAAGTACCTAATATGAAACTACACAAAGGGAGGAGAGTGATTTCTTGTATAGTTAACACTTGTGTATCTATTATTGTAAACTGATTCTTTATATTTAATGCTCATGTAAATAACTCGGTTCACTTTATTCCTATTGTATCTCATTTTTTTTTCAGACTAATTTCACACTGCGGATTTACTCAGCTGTTTTAATTTTTAAGGTTATAATCATGAGTGATTTATATTGTATCTTACAGCGAAGCTTTAGAAAGTATATTAAAAAGACATCAATGAAAACAAGTCACTGACTTTTTTTTGGTTTTCCTCGAGATTTTACACGTGTATTACTATGTATGATAATTGAATCTGCACTCTCTAGAAAGGCGTAAAATTAGGGGGGATATGATTGAGGTGTATAAATGGAAAACAGGAATAAATAAAGGGGATGTAAATAGTGTGCTGAAAATATCCAGCCAAGACAGTATTCGCAGCAATGGTTTCAAGTTGGAAAAGTTCAGATACACGAAGGACATAGGAAAGCACTGGTTTGGTAATAAAGTTGTGGATGAGTGGAGTACCGTCAGAGAAGCTAAGACCTTGTGTAGTTTTAAAAATAGGTTGGATAAATAAATACACGAGTGGGTGTGGGTGGGTGTGAGTTGGACCTGACTAGCTTGGGCTACCAGGTCTGGTGCCGTGCTCCTTCATTAAGTGGAAGTGACCTGACTAGGTAGTCATTAAATAACAAAAAGGCACAATACCGTGACTGGAACGATACACAAATACCCGCACATAAAAGAGAGAAGCTTACGTCGTCGTAAGCTTCTCTCTTTTATGTGCGGGTATTTGTGTATAGGTAGTCATTATTCTAGGCCAGGGGGTGGCATGGACCTGCTTCGCATGGGTCAGTAGGCCTGCTGCAGTGTTCCTTCTTTCTTAAGTTCTTCTTTCTTCTTACGTACTTAGATGCATCTGTACCTAAATAACCTTACTTGACAGCGGCTACAGTGACCTCGCCAAGACTAAAATAAACAAAGCAGAAAATTTTAGCGTTAGCTAGAGAAAGAAAGCAAGAACATAGCTTTACACGAGAGGAATGGCCCGAGACCCGCAAAGGTGTGTCTGTACTCACCTATTTGTGGTTGCAGGGGTAGAGACTCAGCTCCTGGCCCCGCCTCTTCACTGATCGCTACTAGGTCTTCTCTCCCTGCTCCATGAGCTTCATCATACCTATGTATGGTTCTGTGTGTGTGTGTGTGTGTGTGTAACACAGTGCCCGCCCAGTACATATGGCACTCACAGCATGGTGGCACTGCAAGGTGGTGGTGGTGTGTATCAAAGCTCTAGGTTCATAACGATGTTCTTGTGGTCTTGATGATATAACTTATGGGTAAATTATACAAAAATTTTGTTGATTTAATGTAGGATAACCCAGTAAAGTTAAACATTGTGATTTATTTCCACCGGGGTGAAAGAAGATGGGGAGGAGGATGGGGGGGAAGGACGAGGCGAAGAGGAGGGGGGAGGAGGTAGAGGGCAAGTGAGGGGGAGGGAGATGAATGATCAAAAATAAGTAAAACTTGAGGGAAGGAGTTTGTGACTTACAGGTAAGCAAGAGTATGGTGACCAATACCATATTAGGAAGGATACAGGAAAGCACTTGCTTGGTAATAGAGTTGTAGATGAGTGGAATAAACTCCCGAGTACCGGTAAGGCCTTGTGTAGTTTTAAAAATAGGTTAGATAAATACATAAGTGGGTGTGAGTTAAACCTGACTAGCTTGTGCTATTAGGTCTTATGCCATGCTCCTTCCTTAAGTGGAAGTGACCTGACCAGGTAGGTCATTGGTCGAAGCAGGGGAGTGACATGGACCTGCCTCGCATGGGTCATGCTGCAGTACTCCGTCTTCCTTCTGTTCTTATATTAAGGGGTCAGAGAGGCTCCCCTTAGCGCCCCCCTGGGACAACCCCTTCCCATCTCCCTCCCACTAAAACCCTCCAGGAGGGAGAGGTGGGGAAGGGGGGGGGTTAAGAGGGAGGTAGGCCCCTGCTATGATCCTCTCAATACGAGAGGCAACACACACACACAACATTCATGGAGCGACGGTTGAGGTTGTATTCACCTCTCTAGCGATACACTCACCTCTCCAGTGATACACTCACCTCTCCAGTGATACACTCACCTCTCCAGTGATACACTCACCTCTCCAGTGATACACTTCTAGTGAGTTTAACCTTCAACTCTCCTTTATGGAGCACATTGTTACTAGACTTATTTATCGGGCAAACTCAGTTAAATGAAAACTTTTATCGTAAGTAAAGCTAGTTCGTTAACCAAGAGCTTGGTGAAGATTTCATTGACGTCTTGATATAACAAGATCACTGTCAATTTGTAATATAGGATTGTCAGTTGCGTGGGCAGAGTTGACTGTGTTGATGTTTTATGTGATAATTATAACGAGTTCGGAGAGCTGTGTATCGTTTTTCTAGACGTTTCGCCATCCAGTGGCTTTATCAATACAAATTCAATTACTTAATTGTTAGACTGTAGAAGTATATACAAAACACGAGGTAATCAGTCCCTCAGCATTGAAGCTGGTGAAGAGTCCGACTCTTGACAACTACGGTGCTCTTAACCAACCCCAAGACTGATGGACTGATTATTTCATGTTTTGTATATAATTCTGTCTTCCAATTATATCCTTGAATCTGTACTGATAAAGTCACTGGATGGCGGAACGTCTACAATAAAAATACCCAGATGTTGCACATGTGTCTAATTCTTCAACTTGTCGGTACTGTATACCAGTGCAAGTGGATCAACATCATCCACAACTAGTAGTCCCAGGCAGTGCTAGTGGATCATCATCATCCACAACTAGTAGTCCCAGGCAGTGCAAGTGGATCATCATCATCCACAACTAGTAGTCCCAGGCAGTGCTAGTGGATCATCATCATCCACAACTAGTAGTCCCAGGCAGTGCAAGTGGATCATCATCATCCACAACTAGTAGTCCCAGGCAGTGCAAGTGGATCATCATCCACAACTAGTAGTCCCAGGCAGTGCAAGTGGATCATCATCATCCACAACTAGTAGTCCCAGGCAGTGCTAGTGGATCATCATCATCCACAACTAGTAGTCCCAGGCAGTGCTAGTGGATCATCATCCACAACTAGTAGTCCCAGGCAGTGCTAGTGGATCATCATCATCCACAACTAGTAGTCCCAGGCAGTGCAAGTGGATCATCATCCACAACTAGTGAATATTTCACAGGACAATACTGGCATGACACACGACGTTAGGAGGTGCTTGCGAAGTCAGATATTTCATTCAGGAACCGTTCAGCCAGTAAGAACATAAAGAACACTGCAGCAGGCCTACTGGCCCATGCGAGGCAGGTCCAAGTCTGTTAGGTAAGACACATATGCAACAGTTAGGTATCTTTATTATGAAACGTTTCGCCTACACAGTAGGCTTCTTCAGTCGAGTACAGAAAAGTTGATAGAAGCAGAAGATACTTGAAGACGATGTAATCAGTCCATCACCCTTAAAGGTCCAAGTCTCCTACCGGCTTAAGCCAATGCCCCAACCTAGTCAGGCCAGGTCACATTCACTTAAGGAAGGAACACGGCAACTGACCTAGTAGCACAAGGTAATCAGGTCCAGCGCACACCCACCCACACCCATTCATGTATTTATCTAACCGATTTTTAAAACTACACAAAGTTTTAGGTAATGACTTCTTTAATTAGTAAAATGTTTTAACGCTGCAAATATGTCTTAATTCACATCTGTAGTTTTTTCATACCCTCTCTTAGCCGGCTTTTGGTCCTGTTCAAGAAACACTTGTCCTGTTTCCTAACAAACCTTACCTAACCTGTTATTATTTTCCCCTCTGTGGAAAGAGATGAGCCGACAACAGGAAGGTTTAAACGTACAAAACATCGTAAGATTATCATAATGTTTCGAAACATTACATTTATATTAATTTTAACTTGATAACGCTCTCCTAGGGAGAAATGTTGTCTTAATCTGCTCTGAGTGTTTTTCGTATATTTTTTCCTGGCGGGTGTGAAGGGAGTCTAAGTCTTGAAACAACTTGGCCACAACATCTAACGTACACAAGTGTCCTGACTGACTCTTCCCGGTGACTGCACTTGGGTTTAAAGCTTGTGTAAAAAGCTTTACGGACACTAGGGTTGCATTAACTAGTTAGTACATTTAAGATGCGTAGCCAACCATTGAATGGCGACACATCTTAAATATTTTAGTTACCACATACATGTTTGTCTCGCATACCTGTCAATGTCAATAACTGGAACAAATTACTCTCCATGATGCGTGTTCAGCCCATCCTCTTAATCGGTGTTAAGACAGTCAAACTGAAAAATGATGAAGGTACCCTCAGCAGTCGAAGAATGTATTAACGTTGGTAGAAATACCGACAATGTGGTAAGTAGGCCACAATAAAATGTCACATTAGTTGCACCTGTATCCTTTACTTAGCAGTTCAAGAAAGAGAATTTTGCAACATTTCGAAATCTTTACTGAGGAAAAGTGTCGTCAGCCAATGGCTTCCTCAGTCCAAAACAGAGAAGATGAAGAGAATGATGTAATCATTCTAATCTTTCACCGATCAGGCCCCGTGGCTTGATCGCTAAGGCTCTTCCTTCACATGGCGACGGTCTACGTTAGATTCCTAGCGCGGGTAGAAACATTGGGCGTGTTTCTTTACACCGGTTGTCTATGTTCACCCATCAGTAAAATGGGTACCTGGGTGTTAGCCGACTGGTGTGGGTCGCATAATGGTACAAGGACATAATTTGCCCGAAATGCTCAGCATAACAAGGGACTTTCTACATAGTAGTATGTCATTGATGTCAGCTATGGTCTGTATACCTTGTACATGTACTTGTAGTAAATAAATATATTATTAATACCCACATGAAGAATTACACATGTAATCTTTATTTCTACAAGTACGTGATATAACGTATAGACATCATAGCTGACATCTATGACATAGTATATAGAAAGCCCCTGGTTATGCAGACTATTTCGGGTAAATTAGGTTAATTTTGTCCCCAGGGTGCGACCCACACCAATCTACTAACATACAGGTACAAAAGGACAAGTACTTTATACTTGTCCACATTGAACTTCATCTGCCATTTCTCAGACCAAGATATTAATTTGTCCAAATCCTCCTGCAGTTTACTGGTATCCTCCTCAGAATGAATCAAACGGCTTAATTTTGTATCATCAGCAAATTTACTAATGTCACTTGTAATTTCATCAAGGTCCTTAATGTAAATTACGAACAACAATGGGCCTAAAACTGATTCTTGTGGAACTCCACTAGTGACCAGTCCCCATTAATGGAAACTCTGCTTTCTATTGGTAAGCCATGCCTCTCAATCAAATATGACCAGAGCTGCGGTAAGATGGGGAGGAAGGAGGATGAGGAAGGATGGAAATACTGGAAATGGATGGGAGGGTGGAGGAGATGAGGGTAATAAAGGTAAGTGGCCCAACCACTTTGGTGCAAGTGGTACCGAAGTACTACACGTGTCGATGGCGATGTAAGAGGGAGGCCGAAATCAGCTGTAAGCATCTGAGGAGGTGAGGTCATACATCAGGAGGCAGGCAGGAGACGGCAGGAAGGGCAGAGAAAGCAGCTGTAGTAGGGCCGATTGGATCTTCAGCTAGGCAATGAATAGTTGCAAGCTAGTTATACAACTGAGCCATTGGAGAGATTGTTGAACTTCGTTCTTGTGAGATGGCGCACTTTGAATGGGATTTTTGGATTTGGTCCCGGATTGTGGAGGCTGTAGAGTATTTCATCTAGCTCAACAGGTGATTCCTGATTTTTTTTTTCAACAGGCGATTCTTCGTCACAGGTGAACTTGACAGTCCCTTCCTGGAGCCGGTGAAGGAGTTCTTGGACAAGCATTGCGTTATTGTGTGGTTTCGTGGTGTAGAACGAGACACCAGGCGTGTTGAGGAAGGTTGGCTTGGTCGCAGAGGCAGGCGAGGTCGGTGATTGGTTGGTGATGGAAGGTGGAGGTGGTCTCTCATTGGTGGGAGCTGGTGGAAGCTCGACGGGCAGCGAGGCCTCTGATTGGTCCGTTGTAGTGGTGGTGGCTTGAGGCGGAGGTGGTCTCTCATTGGTGGATTCCAAAGTAGAGCAAGTGGCGTCTTCAGATAACTTATCTTGCAAGTCATCTGGTGCCTCCAAGCTGACGATTTTCGGAATTATTTTCAAAATATTAGCTGAAGGAGGACTAGCTGGGAAGCTGAATGATGGTATATTGTTGAGGGCAAGAAGTTCATTTATAGATGTGATGAAAGAACCCGGGTTTGCCACATTTTGCATATGTGCATACATCATGCAGTAATAAATTTTCGTGGAGATATCGTCTGGAAGAGGAGAGGCGGTGATTGGTGGAGGCTGCTGAGTAGCTTGTAGAATCTTGGTCGTAGACTGAAGCTTGGCTATTGCAGCATAAGTAGGAGATTTTCCTGTTGTCTTCTTAAGGTCTTCCTTTAGCTTCTTTGAAAAGATCTCCTTACGAACAGGACATTTAGCTGCCAGAGTATGGTTTTCACTCTTACAGTTAATACAGGTGGGAACAGGAGTAGAGGTGCAGGAATGAAAGTCGTGACCTTCAGACCCACAGGTGGAACAGATCTTGTTCTTCACATGACAGTCGGTAGTTGAATGATTGTAGGAGTAGCACGTCCAACAAGGTGTTATATGGCTGAAGCGTTCTGGCTCAATTTGTCGAGGGTTGATGAAGTAGTAGGAGATGGCCAGGCCATCAGACAGTGCTCTGGCTGCCAAGTTGACGTCAAGAAACGATCCTGAGCATCGAGGAAGCGTTGGGGATCTTAACAATAGAGTCGATCTTGGCCCAGGTATTTAGGTCTTCAAGTGATACCTTAATGTCCTCAGTAGACATGTTTATGATGAGCCTATCAAGGTGTTTCATGAACACAAACCGTTTAGCCATCATGTAAGGTGAGGTGGAGATGGTAAAGCCACGGACGTCTAAGATCTTTATTTCAGGAAGTGTGAGTACCTTCCTTGTCAGCGTCATCAAGAAAGGTGACGATGAAAGCTTCTTTCAGAGAAGTAATTTTCGAGAACTTGACTCGCAGACAGGTGTTGAGAGAAAACGCAAGTTCAAGCTTCGTGGCGTCGTTTATGGCAGCAATCTTGGGTTTAATCCTCACACGATGAGACATCGTGGAGATAGTATAGGTTCCCCTCCCCAACGGGGATCGTAGGGAGACTGTTTAGCAAGAGCAGGAGCGTCTGTGATCGTTCAGGACAAAGTCTACAGAGCGAATCTCATGCCTCTATCCTCTTATACCATGAGCTGCCACTTTTCTAAAGTCTCTTCTGAAGTATTCTATCACCTAAGGCTTCACTGAAATCCAAATAAATAAACAGTATCATATTCTTTATGACTGTCTGCTGCCTCGAATGTTTCACTGAAGAGCGTCAGTAAATTTGTCAGGCAGGAACGACCTCTCGTGAACCCATGCTGAGATTCATTAATCAAATTATACTCCTCAATGCGACTTCAAATAATATCAGCTATAATTGATTCTAATAATTTGCCTACTATAGACTTCAGGCTTATTGGACGGTAATTTGATGGAATGGACTTATCCCCTTATTTAAATATAGGAACTACATTAGCTATCTTCCACATTTCTGGTACAACAGTGAAAGTGATAGTAATGGTAGTAGAAATGGCAGTGGGGAAGTGGTGGTAGTCATGATAGAAGTAATAGTAGTGGCTGAAGTGGTACTAGTAGTGACAGCAGCAATGTTAGTGGTGGTGGTGGTAGTGACAGCAATGGTGGTGACAGCAACAGCAGTGTCAGCAAAAGCAGCAGTGGCGGTGGCAGCAACCGTAACAGTGGTGGTGACAGCAGCAGTAGCAGTGGTGGTGACAGCAACAGTAGCAGTGGTAGTGGTGGTGACAGTAGCAGTGGTAGTGGTGGTGACAGCAACAGTGGTGACGCTATCAGTGCCAGCTGGTACACACACCCACCTCCCCTCAACTTCCACTGCAGTATAAACAAACCATCAACTGCACCAAGATCAACAAAAAAAAAATAAGAGCAAATCTTGCTCACTACAAATTCCACTTCCACGAAGACACGAGTAGTGGTGAACGAGACTAGTACTGATATATTAGTGAGACCTGGCACAGGTACTGAGGTGCCTGTTCTCACAATGTCACCTGTGACAGATACAGATAGACACAGAGAAAAACTCTGTTAATACCTCATCTTGAACCAGCTTCACCTCCAATGCTTCCTGGCTGCTTCCAGAAATTAATTTCTGGCCCATCTTTTCCTCTGGTGATATATTATTATTATAATAAAAATGAAGCGCTAAGCCACAAGGGCTATACAGCGCTGCAGGGTAGGGAAGGAAGCGAGGGTATTGGGCGGCAGAAGGGGGGAGGGATGATCAGAAGGTTACAGAAAACAGCGGGGCAGGGGATAGTGCGGGGGTAGTGGGTAGCAAGAGATTGAGGTAGAAAGGGCTGAAGGTATCAGAGTTTGTGAAGTAAGTCAGTTGTTGTCAAAAAGTCAATGAGAGAGTCCGGATGAAAGGTGGGTCCATCAGCGAGAAGGGAAGGTAAAGAGAGAGCAGCGGAGCGAAGACGACGTTGGAGGTATATTCTGCGTGCTCGTTGATAAAGTGGGCAGTCTAACAGAATGTGGCTGACCGATAATGGAACCTGACAATTCTCAGAGAGGAGCAGGGCGCCTCTCCGTGAGATATCCATGAGCAAGACGAGTATGGCCAATGCGAAGACGGGAGAGAGTAGCCTCCCAACCTCGACACTGGTGACAAGAAGACGGCCAGTAACCAATACTCGGTTTAATAGATTGAAGTTTGTTACTGAGCAGAGTAGACCAACGTTGTTGCCAACGGGTGTTTAGGTGGGTAGCTATTGCAGCAAAATTGTCCGTAAATGCAACCCCTCTATATGAAACTGGTAGGTCATGTACTGCTGACCGCGCAGCAGTGTCTGCCTGTTCATTGCCCTGTACGTCAACATGACCAGGGACCCAACAAAAAACAATATCTTTATGCTTGGTAAAGATGCGGCGTAGCCAAAGTTGGATACGGAGGACTAAGGGGTGAGGTGTATCAAATTTCTGTACAGCCTGTAAAGCACTAAGGGAGTCTGAGACAACCACAAATGATGACACAGGCATAGATGCAATACGGATAAGTGCTGCAAGAATGGCATACAATTCAGCAGTAAAAATATTAGCCGAAGATAGTAAATGCCCTCGTACGACGCTGTCCGGAAACACTGCTGCGAATCCTACGCCGTCACTCTGGTGATATAATCTGGTAGTGAGCAACGTCCACTCTGCCGGCCGGCTGAGTTTGTCGAAGTTAAGCTCATCTCTCGGGCCATTAGTTTTCTTTTGCACTTAACTGACAAAAATTTGTTCAGTCATTTATATTTAGAGAACAAAAAGACAATACCGTGACTGGAACAATACACAAATAACCCGCACACAGGAGACAGAAGCCAGTGTACTGACTTCCTCACCTCACACAGGAGACAGAAGCCAGTGTACTGACTTCCTCACCTCACACAGGAGACAGAAGCCAGTGTACTGACTTCCTCACCTCACACAGGAGACAGAAGCCAGTGTACTGACTTCCTCACCTCACACAGGAGACAGAAGCCAGTGTACTGACTTCCTCACCTCACACAGGAAAAGAGAAGCCAGTGTACTGACTTCCTCCCCTCAAACAAGAGAGAGAAGCCAGGGAACTGGCTTCCTCACTCTTTTCTGTTAGCGTCTCTTTGTAAATGGTTCAAGTCCACCAGTCGGCGGGTTATGTGTTTTATATTTGGAACTTTCATATTGAGTTAATGTTTATGTTTGGTTTATTCCACAGATTTACAACTTAATTCCTTTTACACTTTCTCCCCCTCCATTAACACTTCGTGACTCAAAGTGACTCAATCTCTTTCACACTTCCTGTCTCTTTCCAGGTTAATGTCGTTCCATTTCACTCTAGGACCCTCGACTCACTGGGTCTAGGCTTCCTGTTCATATAACTATGGCTCTTTTTATTTGTAACCTTCTCCTTCTCCTCCTCCTGTTCTCCACCTCCTCCTGTTCTCCACCATCTCCTGTTCTCCACCTCCTCCTGTTCTCCACCTCCTCCTGTTCTCCACCTCCTCCTGTTCTCCACCTCCTCCTGTTCTCCACCTCCTCCTGTTCTCCACCTCCTCCTGTTCTCCACCTCCTCCTGTTCTCCACATCCTCCTGTTCTCCACCTCCTCCCCTTCCTCGTTATCATCATCTTATCAATATATGTATTCAACAAGTTTAAGGCGGCAGCAATTCTTAACAGGTCAATGACAACCTCTCTGACAACTTCTTGACATATTACTGACAGCCCTTGGAGAGATCACTGACAGACTGCTGACAGTTCTTTGACAGATGCCTGGGTGAGGTGGCTGGTGGGACATGACTGACTTCCTAACTGTGTGACGGAGCGTGGGGTGTGGTGGGGGTGTGATGGGCATCGTAACTGTGTGACGGAGCGTGGTGGGGGTGTGGCGGACATCTTAACGGGGTGTGACGGAGTGTGGTGTGTGGCTGGGAGTGTGATGGGCCTCGTAACAGGGGTAACAGGGTGTGACGGAGCGTGGCATGACATGTTACGCTCTTTTTAACACCTCTCACACACCCTTTCCGACATTTCACCAGAATTCAAGAGACTAAAGGCTTAAACATGATGGTGCGGTGTGAAGAACGTGAGTGTGGATGGAGAGGATGGTGCAAGTGAGAGAGAAGTATGTGGTAATGTAGTGGGATAGATGTAGGTGCATGTGGGATGGGCAGGTGTGTGGGGGGGGGAGTCAGGTGGGTGTGGGAGACAGGTGTTTTTAACAATCATCCCAACCTCCACCCTCTGTCAGTGCCAGGGGTCACACTAGGGTCAAATATGTCGGCACTTGCTGGCATGTTTGGTCACCTTGAGAGACACGAGGGCAAACACTACATGTTAGAAAACGTTTCGGTCCTCCAAGATTTATTTAAATCTCTCAATCAGCCATACCAGGAGGGTGTTTCGGGGGTCAACGCCCCCTCACCCCGCTCCATAACTTCCTAAATTTTATTTTTCCCCATGGAATGTTTTTGTGGAAAGACAGCAGCATCAGTTTGCCACATTTGTTCACTTCTGTCTTTCCCCGAGAATGGTAGCTGGGCGTGGCTAACTCACCTACCCGCAACCTTAAATATATATACAGCTACGCTAGGTGGCTTCACTGGTATCTATCTACTTACTAAATGTGTGCTCGATACAATATAGCACGACAGTGCGTGGGACACTTGTGTCACCCAAGGTGCCCTACCAGGCACTTACACCAGCCTCCCCAGACATAAACTCTCCTCAAGATTTATTTAAATCTCTCAATTAGCCATACCAGGAGGATGTTTCGGGGGTCAACGCCCCCTCGGACGGTCCATGACTTCCTAAATTATATTTCCCTCTATGTGCGGTAGAGGACATCCTGAGAGATTTGTGATTCCCAAGTAATAGTAACTCCAGCTCTGCTAGAACGAAACTGTTCAAGGTGTTCTAGTTGCCGAACCCATACTGGAATGCTTGACAGTGTCCACATCGCTCTACTAAAGTTCTCCAGCTCAAGCTGACACACTTCATCCCTGATGAACAAAACTCATCTCTGGTAGAGAAGTATCACAGGTAAACGCAGCCAGCGTTTGTTCCCAGTAAACAAAAGTGAGAGAACACGGCAGCAGCACACTGGTGATGTACACAATCTTGCTGAATGAAAACCAGGTTCCGACCACCGCCCACAACCCTACACTAACGTGGGCAGGAAGCGAGAGCAAGACGAGACAGGCAGAGGCGAGATAATTTCTTCTTGTCAATCACTAAGGATGACAGATCCAAACTGTATATCTCGTCGTCTTTAATACAATATTCGTTAATCTTAACAGATAAATAAGAGGAAGAATAATGAAACAGAAAAAGGAAGAAAATAGTATAAAGAATACTGAGTTTTCCTTCAGCACTTGGAACAATAAATAAAAATTCATACACAAGCACACACACAGTATGTACGAGTTTTAAATCATTCACAAAGTATATATGGTTTTTAAAATCAATAGCAGAAACATTTAGTATAATAAAAGAAAGTTATAAAGCCCTGTATTCATTAAAATAAAATATTAACTCACCCCCTTAAAAAAGTCACTTAAAATGTCACCGAGTTCCCTGCAGGTAACCCAATAATTACAAAACCTTGTTTAGTTTAGTATGCTCCGAGGGCATAAAGCGTGCAGTGTAGACTACAGTAGGCAGTTTGCCACTTGGGCTACAACGTTGCTTGATCGTTCACGAGGAAATGAACGTTTTAAAGCATTAAGATGCGCTACTGTAGGTCAGTCGTTTAATTACACGTATATAAGGGTTATGGAAGAAATCGCAATAAAACACATAATTGATGATGTGTAAAAATACCACAGTGAAAAGAGGAAATATAACCAGTGAGGTTTTATTTCTTATTTTCACTGTGGTATTTTTTTCCTATATGGGTTAATGTATATAACCTAACCTAATCGACAACAAAAATTAAATATCTTTAAACGTTAGAACGTGCAGAAGTGAACGAAGACAGTTGACCCAAAATTCTTGCTCTAGTTGGAGGTCATCTTGGGTATAGAGATGAGTAGTATTCCTGGCAAGCAGGACAATCTTAGATACAGAGATGGGTAGTATCCCTGGCAAGCAGGACAATCTTAGATACAGAGATGGGTAGTATCCCTGGCAAGCAGGTCAATCTTGGATACAGAGATGGGCAGTATTCCTGGCAAGCAGGACAATCTTGGATACAGAGATGGGTAGTATCCCTGGCAAGCAGGTCAATCTTGTATACAGAGATGGGCAGTATTCCTGGCAAGCAGGACAATCTTGGATACAGAGATGGGTAGTATCCCTGGCAAGCAGGACAATCTTGGATACAGAGATGGGTAGTATCCCTGGCAAGCAGGTCAATCTTGGATACAGAGATGGGCAGTATTCCTGGCAAGCAAGTCAATCTTGGATACAGAGATGGGTAGTATCCCTGGCAAGCAGGACAATCTTGGATACAGAGATGGGCAGTATCCATGGCAAGCAGTAAGAGTGGGTGAGGTATGTCCAATCATCAGTCAACAAAGAAGTGATTCACTGGAACAACTGTTGTGGAGGAGGGGGGATCAAATACCCAGACAGCGTCAGATTTATTGATCATCTAGAAGGCCCACAAAGCTGCTTTTCTAGGATAAGAAGATGAGTATGACATAATTCATTGAGGCTAAAGTCAACTAAAGAGAACATCTGATACAACAGCCTATGTCTCAGGAAGTAGTCACTCATATCTCGACACCCAAACATACCTCCAAGACCCACAGAACAACACATCTTGGTGCTGGGGGTGATGAACGGTTAACTACTTTTGTTTGTACTGAACCACTGAGTACACAGCTGTATGTTAAAACAGGACCCATAAGGTTCTCTGGAAGTCCACTATACACGACAATTAATACTAGTGGAGCGAGTTATGTGAATCTCCACAGTAAACACAGAGCATTTGAATGGTAATTTAGTACACTGCGAGTCGTCTGCTACAGTCAAATCAACATTCACTCCAACACCCATCAGTCCAGTGATAAAGTAACTAACCAGGGTACGGGTGGGATTTGAAACCATGGCGAGTCCTAAAACTCAAAAGGCCACTGTGTTGAACACTGGGCCAGCTAGCTCTAATAAGATTCACCCAACAAGGTACATTTCTATACACCATAGGGAGGTTAGCATGAGCCACCCCTGTGACTACAAATAAATTTTTTTTACAGACGAATCCAACACGAATCATACGTCCAAGTGACTCATACTCAAACCAAAATAATTAAGTTTTAAAACGTTAATCAAGGTCATCACCAGAGCCAGGTACCTGGTCCCCATCTACCATCACTATCACCACCAGAGCCAGGTACCTGGTCCCCATCTACCATCACTATCATCACCAGAGCCAGGTACCTGGTCCCCATCTACCATCACTATCATCACCAGAGCCAGGTACCTGGTCCCCATCTACCATCACCAGAGCCAGGTACCTGGTCCCCATCTACCATCACTATCACCACCAGAGCCAGGTACCTGGTCCCCATCTACCATCACTATCATCACCAGAGCCAGTTACCTGGTCCCCATCTACCATCACTATCATCACCAGAGCCAGGTACCTGGTCCCCATCTACCATCACTATCACCAGAGCCAGGTACCTGGTCCCCATCTACCATCACTATCACCAGAGCCAGTTACCTGGTCCCCATCTACCATCACTATCACCACCAGAGCCAGGTACCTGGTTCCTATCTACCATCACTATCACCAGAGCCAGGTACCTGGTCCTCATCTACCATCACTATCATCGCCAGAGCCAGGTACCTGGTCCCCATCTACCATCACTATCATCACAAGAGCCAGGTACCTGGTCCCCATCTACCATCATTATCACCACCAGAGCCAGGTACCTGGTCCCCATCTACCATCACCAGAGCCAGGTACCTGGTCCCCATCTACCATCACCAGAGCCAGGTACCTGGTCCCCATCTACCATCACTATCATCACAAGAGCCGGGTACCTGGTCCCCATCTACCATTACTATCACCACCAGAGCCAGGTACCTGGTCCCCATCTACCATCACTATCATCACAAGAGCCAGGTACCTGGTCCCCATCTACCATCACTATCATCACCAGAGCGAGGTACGTGGTCCCTATCTACCATCACTATCACCACCAGAGCCAGGTACCTGGTCCCCATCTACCATCACTATCACCACCAGAGCCAGGTACCTGGTCCCCATCTACCATCACTATCATCACAAGAGCCAGGTACCTGGTCCCCATCTACCATCACTATCACCAGAGCCAGGTACCTGGTCCCCATCTACCATCACTATCATCACCAGAGCCAGGTACGTGGTCCCTATCTACCATCACTATCACCACCAGAGCCAGGTACCTGGTCCCCATCTACCATCACTATCATCACAAGAGCCAGGTACCTGGTCCCCATCTACCATCACTATCACAAGAGCCAGGTACCTGGTCCCCATCTACCATCACTATCACCACCAGAGCCAGGTACCTGGTCCCCATCTACCATCACTATCATCACCAGAGCCAGGTACCTGGTCCCCATCTACCATCACTATCATCACCAGAGCCAGGTACCTGGTCCCCATCTACCATCACTATCACCACCAGAGCCAGGTACCTGGTCCCTATCTACCATCACTATCATCACCAGAGCCAGGTACTGGGTCCCCATCTACCATCACCAGAGCCAGGTACTGGGTCCCCATCTACCATCACCAGAGCCAGGTACTGGGTCCCCATCTATCATCACCAGAGCCAGGTACTGGGTCCCCATTTACCATCACCAGAGCCAGGTACTGGGTCCCCATCTACCATCACCAGAGCCAGGTACGTGGTCCCCATCTACCATCACTATCATCACCAGAGCCAGGTACTGGGTCCCCATTTACCATCACCAGAGCCAGGTACTGGGTACCCATCTACCATCACCAGAGCCAGGTACGTGGTCCCCATCTACCATCACTATCATCACCAGAGCCAGGTACGTGGTCCCCATCTACCATCACTATCATCACCAGAGCCAGGTACTGGGTCCCCATCTACCATCACTATCATCACCAGAGCCAGGTACTGGGTCCCCATCTACCATCACTATCATCACCAGAGCCAGGTACTGGGTCCCCATCTACCATCACTATCATCACCAGAGCCAGGTACCTGGTCCCCATCTACCATCACAAAGATTATCCTCGGTTACAGTACAAGGTGACAGGAAGAGAGAACGATGAAAGTATAGGGAGCCAGAGAGGAGTGGGAGAGAGCACGGAGAACTAGACAGGAGAACAGAGACGAAGAAAGGAAGACACTGAGTATGTAACTGACTTAAGTTATTTATCACTGTTTACCATAATGATAAACTGTATGAAATATCCACACAATGGATAAAGACAAAGGCAGGACAACTGACGTTTCTCCCACACAGTGAACTTTATCAAGTCACAAACACATCTACCTGTTGAGTGCAGGTCACAGATCTACAGGTAGATCTGTTTGTGACTTGATAATGCGCACGGTGTGGGCTTCATCAGGTCACAATAAAGTCTATTGTGGGGGCAAAACGTTGTCAATAAAGGATCGCATTATGCTGCATCTGTGCCCTCACTGATGCTGTCTACCATCTTAACAAGCAAGTATTTGTAATCTGCACCCACACTAATATATATAGGTATTGCCTAATAGGTAAAAACTTGCTATTTTGGCTTAAATAGCAACGCTCTTCTGGCCGAATAAGGCAAGCGAAAATTTGTTTATGGAATAATTTCGCAAAAATCATTCTGAAAGTAACGAAAAAAATATATTTCATTGTGTTTGTTTATTAAATTATTGCAAACATATCTAAAAAATTATTTAGTTTGATTAGACTAAATTAAATTGCGCTTGTTATAATAAGATTAGGCAAGTTCTTTTGATACAAAATTATAAATTTTTACATTAACATAAATGAAAGAAATATATCTTTAATCATACACAATAAGATTTTAGAAAGGAATTAATTTTAAAGGAGTTCTTGCCAATTGACCAAGTTTACCTATTCAGCACATATATATATGGCTAACACACCAGTGTATGACACTATCCACACAATTTATATTTGATGTCAGTGACATCTTCACACAAACAGTACTGCCAGAAATACTTCCAGCCTGACCTTAGTCTAGCAGTAATATCTTACAATCTACTAACCTTGTTACATTCTTTACATTTCATTATTATGCATAATGGATCTGATAGTTCCTATCTGTACTGTTCTTTCTTCAACTCATTTGCTTGTTCCTTTCTGACAATCTTTCGTAAACTTCTGTTTGAAAAACCAAACTCAACATTCAACATTCTCTTTATATAATACTTGTTTTGTTAATTCATCAACTTTGTCATGTTCCTGGAGGTCTATGTGAGAAGAAATCCATAATTTTTTAGCTGTAATCAATTTCTACATAATTTGTGTATATCTGTGCTTAGCTTCATACACGAGCATGATACATTCAGGTCTCAGGATATTTGCAGAAGTAATGAGGAAAGAGTCAACACGTTTTCCTGTATCTTCATGATCTTCCAACTTGGAGTCTAACCTGGAGGGTGTTTCGGGGGTCAATGCCCCCCGTGTCTCATCTCTGGAACATCCTGTCTCTGTACGTCCGTGTGTGGGGGGGGGGGGGGAATCTCGGCCATTTAATGCTGGTGACTATATATATATACATTCTGTGACTCACCTGCCTCACTGCTTGACCGAGGAGTGTCGTAGACCAACAAGGTCCCACCAAAATTAAGCGTTCCCTCTCACCTGCGATGTTTAACTGCGTCTCAGCACACTGTCCTCAGGGCTAGCTACTGGGTTAAGCCCTGGTGCTATCTCTACCACTCAACCTTTCTGGTACTATCTCTACCACTCCTAACCTTCCTGGTACTATCTCTACCATTCATAACCTTCCTGGTACTATCTCTACCACTCATAACCTTCCTGGTACTATCTCTACCACTCACAACCTCCCTGGTACTATCTCTACCACTCACAACCTTCCTGGTACTATCTCTACCACTCACAACCTTCCTGGTACTATCTCTACCACTCACAACCTTCCTGGTACTATCTCTACCACTCAACCTTCCTGGTACTATCTCTACCACTCATAACCTTCCTCTCACCAATCACCAATCTATTCTTCTGTCATCATTTCCCCTCTCACCCCACAAGGGTCTTATCTAAACACTCTTGTCTTGCCCTCAGGTGAGCCGCGGCTTGCTATAAGCTGTGGTAATCCATCAATTTTTACTTATGATGTGATCTTTCCATTTCCACTAGGTGGACTCGTCAGCCTGCAACTCGCAACAGTTGACAATCTAATTCTTCTCGTTCTTGATAAATTAGACACATGAGCAACACTTAGGTACCGTTATTGTGGAAACGTTTCACCACACAGTGGAGTCCTCGGTCCAACACAGAAAAGAATGGTTGAAGATCAGAATGAGTTAGAAGTAATCAGTCCCTCATCCTGGAGTCGACATAATCAGTCCATCAGTATTGATAAGAATACAATGTATGTCGATTCTCTGAACCATTTATCAACATTCTTATCGTTCTGGTAGTTGTGGAGGCTTAGTCCTCCATCTTCTAGTCTCGGAACGTTCTCTGGCCCTCAGGTTATTTACTGTTGGTGAACAAGAACTGAAAGGGTGAGAAAACGTGCCTAGCATTTCGTCTCGCCCTGGAGCTGAACCCTGGTTCTATCCGTTGTGAGCCGAACGATCTCCAGCCAAGGTACGAGTCACAGATGTTGAGAAAATTAAATGATGTATATGTCGGGGATACTGAAGGAGCAGTGTCGGGGAGACAGAAGTAGCAGTGTAGGGGAGACTGAAGCAGCAGTGTAGGGGGGACTGAAGCAGCAGTGTAGGGGAAGACTGAAGCAGCAGTGTAGGGGGGACTTCTGTCGTTTTAGTAACGTTATGATGGTTGGCGGTGCCCACGCCAGCCCCCCCCCTCCCTCTCTCTCTGTACTCACCTATTTGTGGTTGCAGGGGTCGATTTATAGCTCTTGGTCCCGCCTCTTCACTGATCGCTACTAGGTCCTCTCTCTCTCCCTGCTCCATGAGCTTAATCAACCCTTGTCTTAAAACTATGTACGTTTCCTTCCTCTAAGGACCCACGGAGAGATGTTGTCAGGTCCCACCCCTTTTGAGGTATTAAGGTCACTTAGTAGCGTCTTCACCTCCTCCTCGGTTGTACGTATTTCGTCCAGCACTTGTTGATATATCCCTTGTTGGTGTACCTCTCTTTTCTGACTTTCTGGAGTCTTCTGTATCCACTGTAAATAATTCTTTAAATATCATATTGAGCTCCTCACATACTTCTTGGTCGTTTCTTGTGAGCTCTCCACCTTCTTTCCTCAACCTGATTACCTGGTCCTTGACTGTTGTCTGCCTCCTGATGTGGCTATACAGCAGTTTCAGGTCAGACTCGACTTTCGATGCTATGTCGTTTTCGTACTGCCGCTAGGCCTCCCTCCTTATCTGTGCATACTGGTTTCTGGCTCTTCGACTAATCTCTATTTTCCTAGGTCCTTTGCCTTCTGTACTTTTCCATTCCCTAGCACACTTAGTTCTTGCCTTCCTACAACTTCGGGTTAACCAAGGGCTTGTTCTGGTCTTCCATTATTTCCGCTGCCCTTGGGAACAAACCTCTGCTTGCATTGTGTCATGCAGTCAATTTCGTTTACTGATTTTCCTGTCAATTTTCTTTCCCACTGAACCTCTTGCTGGACGTTCCTAATGCCCGTGTAGTCCCCCATTTTGTAGTTTGGCTTTTCCCATCCTGCTCCTGTTACTCTCTCTACTTTTAATATATTCAAAGCTCAGAACCATGTGATCACAAGCTCCGAGGGGCCTTTCATATGTGAGGTCCTCGATGTCCGAGCTACTCTAGGTGAATACGAGGTCCAGTCTTGCTGGTTCATCCTCTCACCTCTCTCTCCCTGGTAATCTCCCTAAAATGTTGATGCACGTTTTCCAGTACCACAGCCATCATCTTGGCTGTGTGTGTGTATGTGTGTATGTGTGTATGTGTGTATGTGTGTGTGTGTGTGTGTGTGTAGGTGTGTGTGTGAAGGTGTGTGTGTGTGTGGTGTGTGTGTAGGTGTGTGTGTGAAGGTGTGTGTGTGTGTGTGTAGGTTATGTGCGTGTGTGTAGGTGTGTGTGTAGGTGGTGTGTGTAGGTGGTGTGTGTGTGTGTAGGTGGTGTGTGTGTGTGTGTGTGTGTGTGTGTGTGTGTGTGTGTGTGTGTGTGTGTGTAGGTGTGTGTGTGTAGGTTATGTGCGTAGGTGGTGTGTGTAGGTGGTGTGTGTGTGTAGGTGGTGTGTGTGTGTAGGTGGTGTGTAGGTGTGTGTGGGTGTGTTTGGGTGAGTGTGTGGTGTAGGCGAGTGTGGTGTAGGCGAGTGGTGTAGGTGTGTGGTGTAGGTGAGTGTGTAATGTAGGTGAGTGTGTAGTGTAGGTGAGTGTGTAGTGTAGGTGAGTGTGTGTAGGTGAGTGTGTAGTGTAGGTGAGTGTGTAGTGTAGGTGAGTGTGTGTAGGTGAGTGTGTAGTGTAGGTGAGTGTGTGGTGTAGGTGAGTGTGTGGTGTAGGTGTGTGGTGTAGGTAGGTGTGTGGTGTAGGTAAGTGTGTGGTGTAGGTAAGTGTGTGGTGTGAGTGTGTGGTGTAGGTAAGTGTGTGGTGTAGGTGAGTGTGTGGTGTAGGTGAGTGTGTGGTGTAGGTGAGTGTGTGGTGTAGGTGAGTGTGTGGTGTAGGCGAGTGTGTGGTGTAGGCGAGTGTGTGGTATAGGCGAGTGTGTGGTGTAGGCGAGTGTGTGTAGGCGAGTGTGTGGTGTAGGCGAGTGTGTGGTGTAGGCGAGTGTGTGTAGGCGAGTGTGTGGTGTAGGCGAGTGTGTGGTGTAGGTGTGTATGTGTGTGTGTAGGCGTGTGTGTAGGTGTGTGTGTAGGTGTGTGTGTGTGTAGGTGTGTGTGTGTGTAGGTGTGTGTGTGTGTAGGTGTGTGTGTAGGTGTGTGTGTAGGTGTGTGTGTGTAGGTGTGTGTGTGTAGGTGTGTGTGTGTAGGTGTGTGTGTGTAGGTGTGTGTGTGTAGGTGTGTGTGTGTAGGTGTGCGTGTGAGTAGGTGTGCGTGTGTGTAGGTGTGCGTGTGTGTAGGTGTGCGTGTGTGTAGGTGTGCGTGTGTGTAGGTGTGCGTGTGTGTAGGCGAGTGTGTAGGTGTGTGTAGATGCGTGTGCAGGTGAGTGTGTAGGAGTGTGTAGGTGTGTGTAGATGCGTGTGCAGGTGTGTGTAGGGGTGTGTGTGTGTGTGTGTGTGTGTGTGTGTGTGTGTGTGTGTGTGTGTGTGAGTGTGTGTGTAGGTGTGTAGTTGTGTGTGTAGTGTGTGTGTGTAGTGTGTGTGTGTAGTGTGTGTGTGTAGTGTGTGTGTGTAGTGTGTGTGTGTGTAGTGTGTGTGTGTGTGTGTGTGTGTGTGTGTGTGTGTGTGTTTAGGAGAGTGTGTAGGTGTGTGTATATGAGTTTGTAGGTGTGTGTAGGTGTGTGTGTGTGTGTGTGTATGTGTGTGTGTGTGTAGGTGTGTGTGTGTGTAGGTGTGTGTGTAGGTGTGTGTGTGTAGGTGTGTGTGTGTAGGTGTGTGTGTGTAGGTGTGTGTGTGTAGGTGTGTGTGTGTAGGTGTGTGTGTGTAGGTGTGTGTGTGTAGGTGTGTGTGTGTAGGTGTGTGTGTGTAGGTGTGTGTGTGTAGGTGTGTGTGTGTAGGTGTGTGTGTAGGTGTGTGTAGGTGTGTGTAGGTGTGTGTAGGTGTGTGTGTGTAGGTGTGTGTGTGTAGGTGTGTGTAGGTGTGTAGGTTGTGTGTGTGTGTGTGTGTGTGTGTGTGTGTGTGTGTGTGTGTGTGTGTGTGTGTAGGTGTAGGTGTGTGTGTAGGTGTAGGTGTGTGTGTAGGTGTAGGTGTGTGTGTGTAGGTGTGTGTGTGTAGGTGTGTGTGTGTAGGTGTGTGTGTGTAGGTGTGTGTGTGTGTGTGTAGGTACTCGCCTAATTGTGGTTGCAGGAGTCGAGATTCAGCTCCTGGCCCTGCCTATTCACTGATCGCTACTGGGTCCCCCCTCTCTCTCTCTCTCTCTCTCTCTCTCTCTCTCTCTCTCTCTCTCTCTCTCTCTCTCTCTCTCTCTCTCTCTCTCTCTCTCTCTCTGCTTCCTGAGCTTTATCATACCTCCTCTTAAAGCTAAGTATGGTTCCTGCCTCTACTACATCACTTGCTAGGCTGTTCCACTTCTTACGACTCTGTGACTGAAGAAGTACTTCCTAACATCCCTGCGACTCGTCTGAGTCTTCAGCTTCCAATTGTGACCCCTTGTTTCTGTGTCCCCTCTCTGGAACTTCCTGTCTGTGCACCTTGTCTATTCCACGCAGTATTTTGTATGTTGTTATCATGCCTCTCCTGACCCTCCTGTCCTCCAGTGTCGTCAGTCCGATTTCCCTCAACCTTTCTTCGTAGGACATTCCCCTGAGCTCCGGAACTAGCCTTGTTGCAAACCTTAGTATTTTCTCTAATTTCCTGACGTGCTTTACCAGGTGTGGGTTCCAAACTGGTGCTGCATACTCCAGTATGGGCCTGACTTACACAGTGTAAAGTGTCTTGAACGATTCCTTACTTAGGTATCGGTACGCTATTCTCAGGTTCGCCAGGCGCCCATATGCTGCAGCAGTTATCTGGTTGATGTGTGCCTCCGGAGACGTGCTCGGTGTTATGGTCACCCCAAGATCTTTCTCCTTGAGTGAGGTGTGTGTGTGTGTAGGTGTGTGTGTGTAGGTGTGTGTGTGTGTACTCACCTATTTGTACTCACCTATTTGTGGTTGCAGGGGTCGAGTCTTAGCTCCTGGCCCCGCCAGCTGCAGCCGCAGCAAGCAGCAACAAGGCTGCTCCTATATCTTGCCGCCCCCTGGGCCTATCCGAACTCCAGTGATGGCCAAATTTGCAAGTACTGCTGCAACAACATGCAAGTTAACTATAGTTACATAAAAACTGACGGTGACGACAACGAAATGGACTAAATATGACAGAAGAGGGACCGGCATTCAAGTACCAGACCTGCTGCCAGACGTGAACCAGACACAAGACGTTTCCACTAAATGAAATAACTGACCTCCATATCAACTGCACCAGTGTTTAACGGGAAGACAACATGGCAGAAATCCTGATCAACTAAATCTCCAAGGAAATGCCAGGTCTGTAGGACTTTTTTCGTCAGTGCCAAACGAGGGAAAGATTTGAGCCTTTAAACATGGCTGACCGGCATTCAAACAGCAGCTACTGCCAGACGTACAACTAGCGAAGTGAAATTCTCATCTTTACTGACGTTCATCTGTTGACAGTAGCATCATATCTGTACCACCATCATATCACCTGTACCAGTGCTAACGAGAGGGAAACACAGGAGACATCGTCTAATCAACAGTACAAAACTCCAAGGTATAGGACGGTTATCCCTCAGTGCCAGTCGTGGGAAAGAAGTGAATAGGTAAATAGTCAAGGTTAATGTTTTAGTAGCTGACCTATATTCAGCTGACCAGTGTACAGTGAGAGAATCATAGCAGAAAAAGCCAAATATATCTATAAACTCAAGGAAAGTCAGGTGGTGTTACTCCCCTCAGTGTTTTAAAAATGGCTGAGTCAGGAAAACAGGTCAGGAGACAACAACACGACACAACCCCCGATAAATGGAATTGAGGGGGATTTGGAAGGATAAAACCATTGATTAAACCTTTCTGGTCTACCAGAATGGAAAGGAGTTAGAAGTTAATTGGTGAAGCCAGACTGCGAAGTGAGGTGGGTAGGGGAGGGTGAATAAGGGGTTAAATGTAAGGGTATTGTGAAGTTAAGGGAAAAGTGAGCAGTGAAGAGGTTAACTGTAAGGGTTTCGTGAAGTTAAGGGAAAAGTGAGCAGTGAAGAGGGTTTTGAAGAGGAAATTTTACTAGTAATTCAGTGTAATTAAAGCAGATACTAAGTGTACTAGGGACTGGAAAAGAGAAATAAATATTATTGTATATGAGTAAAAGAGCGAAGAGTGAAAATGGCAGGCATTAGAGGGGTACAGGGTGCCATAATTATATTTATATTTCTTCTTCAATTCCATGAAGAAAGAAATCAGTCAAGGGGGTTGGAAAAGGTGAATGGAGTAACAGCGCCCTGGACAGTAAAAGCCCAACAGTTGCCATCCTACCAGAAAAGTAAACCTCACTATCGCCGCAAGGTATGGCAACACCGCATACCCAAACAAAAACAATGGCACACAGCTCTTATTGTAGTGCTCTTAAGTGGTGATATCCAAATTAATCCAGGACCTCAAACTATTGTGCAGAGGCAAAACAGACATAAATGACGGCAATAATGACGGTCTAGTAGCTAGGGATGATAACCTTAACTCCATATGTAATGCATACATAGGTCAATGTGAGACAATACAGCCATTATTATCTCAAACACTACCAAACAGATGCATACACTGTACTAAAGTACGCATGAAAAACAGAAAAGGCACCTTATGTAAAATGTGTAAGGGGTGGGTGCATGATGGATGTATGTACAATTATAGCAACGGTGCCAGAATTCATTGTGTGTGTAACAAATGCACTTTGGCACAGTTACCCTTTAGCAGTGATGACATTGATTTACCTAATTTTAATACAAATGACCCATTGCCATATATTGATGATTATGATTGTTTTATGAAAACAGGCCTTCACTTTATTCATGTCAATGCAAGATCACTTCTTCCTAAATTGGCAGAGATTAGGATTCTAGCTAACAAAATTAGGGCGGCAGTTATAACCATCTCTGAATCTTGGTTGGATGATACGGTGACTGACGACGAGGTCAAAATAGAAGGTTACAATATAAAACGCTTAGATAGGAACAGAAAGGGCGGTGGAGTATGTGCCTACATTAGAAATGACTTAGCTTACAACCCAAGACCTGATTTAAATAACAATAAACTGGAGATTCTATAGTTTGAAGTGCTGCTTCCCAAGACCAAACCCATCTTAGTAGGAACTAGTTACCGCCCTCCTACCCAGGAACAGTTCTTAGAAGACTTTTCCAGAGTCTTGTCCGGAGTTGAAAGCAATTGCGAAACAATAATACTGGGCGACTTCAATATCTGTTTTCAGCAACAAAATAACGGGCTATGCAAAAGGTATAAGCAAATTCTAGGATTATATAGCTACACCCAACTAATTAATAAACCAACCCGGATCACACAGTTCTCAGCCACCCTAATTGACCACATACTTTGCAACCGCGCTGAGAACATTAGTCAGTCAGGCGTCATTACCACAGGTCTTAGTGATCATTTCATCATTTACTGCACCAGGAAAATCACTAGGGATAGGATAGGCCTACACAGGACAATAAAAATGAGGTAAACTAGAAACTACAGTAAAGAAACACTGGTAAATAGGCTACACAATTGTGACTGGACAGAGATAACAAGTTGCACGGACGTAAACGATGCCTGGGAAAAATTCAAAACAATGTTCACTACCATTCTTAATATTGCACCAGTTAAAGAGGTTAGGATTAAACGAAGAACTGAACCCTGGATGACTACTGAGATATTAGATAATATGAAATTCAGAGACCAGCTGCTAAAAAGATTTAAAGCAAACAGACAGGATATTGCAGCACTAAATGAATTCCAAAGGGTGAGGAACAGAGTACAGAGGCTTATAAAAGGAGCAAAGGCAAAGCAGTATTGCTCAAAAATTGAAGAATATAAGCATAACCCCAGAAAGCTATGGCAACAACTAAAACAGTTGGGGTATAGCCATAAGCCAGTAGATAGGTCTAACATAGTACTCACTATCGATAATGAGGTATGCCACGAAACATCTAAGGTGGCAAATTGCTTTAATTCCTACTACACATCTGTTGCATCAACACTAGTAAGTAAACTACCAGCTGCATCAAATACCTTTAACACAGACTCTGATAAGTTTCAAACATACTATACCAATAAAGGGGTAACCCCAAACAGTTGTCAACTAGTAAGTGTATCTCATGACTTCATTCAAAAAGAACTAAGCAGGTTAAACCCAACTAAGAGCACAGGCCCTGATAACATCCCGTCTAAGTTCCTAAAAGATGGTGCTTCTGAACTGTCAATCCCTATTGCTCACATAATAAATCTATCAATCACCACTAATACCGTACCGGAGGGGTTCAAGGAGGCCAGAGTTACTCCTATCTTCAAGAAAAATAATAGGTCTGATGTAAGCAACTATAGACCTGTTAGTATACTCAGTATAATATCTAAAATTCTAGAGAGGGCGGTGTATTCTCAAGTAGTTAAGTACCTTAATGACAACAGCATTCTTCATAGCTATCAATCGGGCTTTAGAAGATCCTACTCAACCGATACCTCCCTTATTAATCTGATGGATTACCTGAGAACTGAAATGTCAAAAGGGAACCTCATAGGTATGGTAACCTTAGACCTGCAAAAGGCCTTCGATACTGTCAACCACAATATATTATGTAAGAAACTTCAAGCTATCGGTATAGGTTCTGTAGACTGGTTTAAGTCCTACCTTAGCAACAGGAGACAAATAGTCAAAATCAACAAAACAGAATCAGAACCCCTGCCGATAACATGTGGAGTTCCCCAAGGTAGTATTCTGGGTCCCTTACTATTCTTATGTTATGTCAATGATATGCCTATCAGTGTCAAGTGCAAACTCCTACTGTATGCAGATGACAGTGCTCTGTTAGTGACAGGTAAAGACCCACAAGATATTGCTAATGTTTTAACACTGGAACTGGAGTCCTGCAGCAAATGGTTAGTAGACAACAAACTATCATTACACCTAGGGAAAACTGAAGCCATTCTCTTTGGAACGAAACATAAACTGAGAAGGGTAAATAATTTTAATGTTCAGTGTAATGGGGAGTCCATCACTTTGGTTTCATCAGTTAAATATCTGGGAATCCCCTTTGACCCATGCATGTCAGGAGAATTGATAGGGAACAGTGTAGTAAAGAAAGCGAATGCCAGGCTGAAGTTCCTGTATAGACAAGCACAGTGTCTACCTACTGAGGCTCGCAGGACCCTATGTCTAGCCCTTATACAATGCCATATGGATTACGCTTGCTCTTCTTGGTACTCTGCCTTGACAAAAAAACTGAAAGATAGACTGCAAATCACCCAGAACAAAATCGTAAGATTCATCCTGGGGCTGGGACCAAGAGAACATGTAGGCCAGGATGAATTACAGCAGTTGGATATGCTGAATGTTGAAGACAGAGTAAAACAACTGAAGCTAAATCATGTTTATAAAATTGCTCACGAACAGTGTCCAGAATATCTTGCTGTCAATTTTGTCAAGGTTGGGAACCAAAGCAATCATAGTACTAGGGGGAGAGAGCACAACTTTGTAGTACCCACAGTCAGTGGCCAGGCTTCAAACACCTTTTATTGTACAGCAATAAAGGAATGGAACAGACTACCCACAAATGTCAAGGCCAGTCATAGCTTGAACCAGTTCAAGAAGACTGCCAAAAAGTGTCTGATGAATGAAGCTACAGAAAGGGAGGGGAATGATTTTCTATTTTTTAGCTAAAATACGTGTAAATTTTACCTTATCCCTAGTAATGACCCTCGTATTGTAGATAGTCTTAATGACCCTTGTATTGTAGATAGTCGTAATGACCCTCGTGTAGTAGATAGTCTTTTTAGTATGATAATAAGATGTTATCTTCATTATAGAATAATAAGAAAATATTATATCCTTTATATTATAATAATAAGGTAAAAGGACCTCAATGGAAATAAGTCACTGTGTCTGACTTTTTTGGGTTATCCCAGGTTCTCTACACATATGCTGCTATGTATGATAATTCTATGTAACTGTATTGTGTATACCTGAATAAATTTACTTACTTACTTACTCTTCACCGGTTGCTACTGGGCCCTCTCTCTCCCCGCTCCATGAGCTTTATCAAACCTCGTCTTAAAACTGTGTATGGTTCCTGCCTCCACTACGTCATTTTCTAGGCTATTCCACTGCCTTACAACTCTATGACTGAAGAAATACTTCCTAATATCTGACTCATTTGTGTCTTCAACTTCCAATTGTGGCCTCTTGTTTCTGTGTCCCCTCCCTGGAACATCCTGTCTTTGTCCACCTTGTCTATTCCACGCAGTATTTTATGTCGTTATCATGTCTCCCCTGACCCTCCTGTCCTCCAGTGTCGTCAGGCCGATTGCCCTTAATCTTTCTTCATAGGACATTCCCCTTAGCTCTGAAACTAACCTTGTGGCAAACCTTTGTACTTTCTCTAGTTTCTTGACGTGCTTTATCAAGTGCGGGTTCCAAACAGGTGCTGCATACTCCAGTATGGGCCTGACATACACAGTGTACAGTGTCTTGAACGATTCCTTACTAAGGTATCGGAATGCTGTTCTCAGGTTTGCCAGGCGCCCATATGCTGTAGCAGTTATCTGATTGATGTGTGCTTCCGGAGACAGGTGTGTGTGTATAGGTGTGTGTGTGTAGGTGTGTGTAGGTGTGTGTAGATGTGTGTGTGTGTGTGTGTGTGTGTATAGGTGTGTGTGTGTAGGTGTGTGTAGGTGTGTGTAGATGTGTGTGTGTGTGTGGGGGGGGGGTGAGTGTGTGTGGGAGTGTGTGTAGGTGTGTGTACTCACCTATTTGTACTCACCTATTTGTGGTTGCAGGGGTCGAGTCCTAGCTCCTGGCCCCGCCTCTTCACCGGTTGCTACTAGACCCTCTCTCTCCCCGCTCCATGAGCTTTATCAAACCTCGTCTTAAAACTGTGTATGGTTCCTGCCTCCACTACGTCATTTTCTAGGCTATTCCACTGCCTTACAACTCTATGACTGAAGAAATACTTCCTACTATCTCTCTGACTCATTTGTGTCTTCAACTTCCAATTGTGGCCTCTTGTTTCTGTGTCCCCTCCCTGGAACATCCTGTCCTTGTCCACCTTGTCTATTCCACGCAGTATTTTATATGTCGTTATCATGTCTCCCCTGACCCTCCTGTCCTCCAGTGTCGTCAGGCCGATTTCCCTTAATCTTTCTTCATAGGACATTCCCCTTAGCTCTGGAACTAACCTTGTTGCAAACCTTTGTACTTTCTCTAGTTTCTTGACGTGCTTTATCAAGTGCGGGTTCCAAACAGGTGCTGCATACTCCAGTATGGGCCTGTGTGTGTGTGTGTGTGTGTGTGTGTGTGTGTGTGTGTGTGTGTGTGTGTGTGTGTGTGTGTGTGTGTGTGTGTGTGTGGGTGTGTGTGTGGGTGTGTGTGGGTGTGTGTGGGTGGGTGTGTGTGTGTGTGTGTGTGTGTGTGTGTGGGTGTGGGTGTGTGTGTGTGTGGGTGTGTGTGGGTGTGTGTGGGTGTGTGTGGGTGTGTGTGTGGGTGTGTGTGTGTGTGTGTGTGTGGGTGTGTGTGGGTGTGTGTGTGGGTGTGTGTGGGTGTGTGTGTGTGGGTGTGTGGGGGTGTGTGGGGGTGTGTGTGGGTGTGGGGGTGTGTGTGGGTGTGTGTGTGTGTGGGTGTATGTGGGCGTGTGGGCGCGTGTGGGCGTGTGTGGGTGTGTGTGGGTGTGTGTGGGTGTGTGTGGGTGTGTGTGGGTGTGTGTGGGTGTGTGTAGGTGTGTAGGTGTGTGTAGGTGTGTGGGTGTGTGTAGGTGCGTGGGTGTGTGTGGGTGTGTGTAGGTGCGTGGGTGTGTGTGGGTGTGTGGGTGTGTGTGGGTGTGTGTAGGTGTGTAGGTGTGTGGGTGTGTGGAGGTGTGTGTGGGTGTGTGTAGGTGTGTGGGTGTGTGTGGGTGTGTGTAGGTGTGTGGGTGTGTGTAGGTGTGTGTGGGTGTGTGTAGGTGTGTGTGGGTGTGTGTGGGTGTGTGTGGGTGTGTGTGGGTGTGTGTGGGTGTGAGTGGGTGTGTGTGGGTGTGAGTGGGTGTGTGTGGGTGTGAGTGGGTGTGTGTGGGGGTGTGAGTGGGTGTGTGTAGGTGTGTGGATGTGTGTAGTGTAGACAGCCTGTACTGTCTGCACAGACAGCCTATGCTGTCTGCCAGCTTAGTTCATATTTTGCGGCACTAAGGTGCTGCCCTCTAGGCCAGCCCAAAGTCAGTGGGACGCTGGTCCCACACGCTCTCACTCTCTCAGCGGCCTAGCAGCAAAACAAGTCCTACTAGCTCTCTCCCTCGTGGGCATGGCCCTACCGGGCCATGGGCACAACACACAAGCCTGTGTACCCACCACGACTTTACCAAATAAAACGAAGAAGCCTCCGAAGACGTTTATCACTGAACCCCTCCCCGCTACCAGCTCACCAAATCTCATTAAACATTGGTGGGAAGCGGTGGTCGCAGCAGTTGTGTTTGCCCGGAGGAAGAGGGATGAAGTCATCTTCACTTTATCACCCTACACAACAAACATCCGTCTCTCAACGAGTTATCCTGATGTCGTGTCTGCACGTTTCAGCATCCAGACACAGGTACAAGCAGGATCTAGCCGAAATTTGCTGAATTTCTTAGAGAAATGTAAGTGACCCCACGCTACAGTGTTCCACGCTGTTTCTCAAGTCACATGTTCAGCGTCACTTGTATGTTCTGCTGTTGTTGTTCAGCTCAGCATAGCTGTTTCAGCAAGCCAGAGGTGAGTTTTGTGGTGATTTCTGCGTCCAGTGTGCGTGTCTCCGTGTTTGTGGGAGAGGGAGTGGTCATTCCTCGCCTTGTCCACGCTCGCCCTGTTGTACACTCACCTCACCAGCCTACCATACACCACTATGTGTTCACTCCCTCTGCTGTGTTTTCTGCTGTTTTCCGTGTGAATTCATTGCCAGAGCTGTGTATCCGAGTGCCCGAGGCCACTCGAAGCTATGTGGATCAGCAAGCAACGTGGATCAGCAAGCCACTTGGATCATGAAGCCAAGTGGATCAGCAAGCCATGTGGATCAGCATGCCATGTAGATCATGACGCCACATGGAACACAATGCCACGTGGGGTGTGGACAATGCCATGCGGACCTACGAGCCACGTGAGTTGTCAGATGTCCCAGGCCACATGCTGTGGTCTGCTGCCCGACTTCATGACATCACAATGTCTGCCTGACGTCACCTCGAGATGTCTGCTGACGTCAGTGCTACTGACGTCACGCCTGACATCACATGATGTCACATCGAGTGTTTCAGTAAATATGTCAGTATTGTCGAGAAGATTGAGAGAAGATATATGTCGTGTGTTAATTAATTCCTCAGTGTTCTCTCATGTTAGTGTATGGCTTAGTGTCAATTTTTTGCACTGAAAAGCATCATTTGCTAGTTAAGCCATGTTGTACCGCATGTACCGCGATGTGTAAAGTTTTCCGAGAGTCCAGTGTGGTCTGCGGCCAGACCCCAGAGTAGCACCACTTTGTTAGTCACCCGGTGTGACCAGCATGTTTGTCAGCTGATATTAGCCAGCTGAGTGTATGAGCCCCTCTTGTACAGAAAGCTCTTATTGTTCGCCGCTCGTGATGTTCTGCAGAATCATACCTGCTACGATTCCCATCGAGATTTGTTTCACTTCACCTCCAGACCTTCAGAGTGCAGTTATATGTAGAGAAACAAGTCTGGGGATGCTTAGACTAACCTCTGCTATAACTCCAACTGCTGAGAGAATGACACTCATCAAGCTGCAGTTAGCCCTGTCGGCAGGCGCTGTGTCAGCCTCGTCTCACAAGCTTCAGTGAGCAGCCTGCACAAAGATGTCACTTTGACTGCTAGCTCGCTCACTGCAGTCTGGTGTATGATGTTACGACTCCCAGATGTTTCGCCCAGTCGTCTCTGCCACGACTCGCTCCACAACTCACTCCATGCTCGCCGGCAGTGACAGCCCAGCGACAGTACCAGTCAAAAAGTGTCCCGAGTCGCTTGCCAGAAGTCCTGCCCAGTTGCCGAGTTTTGTCGATGCCTCACTCGAGGGCACCAGCATGTTGTGCCCCAGGTTGAGTGAAAATCTGCAGTGACTCCTACGATGACTGCTTCACCGTTCTAGAGGAGACCGTAACCTGTTACGTCACAGCTCAACCACAGTGATGTCTCCTGTGTTGCAGTATCTGTCCAGACGCACGAAGGCGTGCAGTGATGCCCTTCGACGCTCACTGCCTATGACCACGATGTTTAGCACACCACACATTTTTTCTTCCCTCCCTGTAGGAAGTTTTTTTTTTCCATGTCCATGTGTATATATATGTTTTTTACTTTGTGTTCTGTGCCCTGTTCCTACGAGAGAGAGACCGAGTTTTTTTTACCACCAGTATTGTCGCGTCAGGACGACGCAAAGTAGGTGGCCGAGCGTATGTAGACAGCCTATGCTGTCTGCCAGCTTAGTTCATATTTCGTGGCACTAAGGTGCTGCCCTCTAGGCCAGCCCAAAGTCAGTGGGACGCTGGTCCCACACGCCCTCACTCTCTCAGCGGCCTAGCAGCAAGACAAATCCTACTAGCTCTCTCCCTCGTGGGCATGGCCCTACCAGGACATGGGCACAACACACAAGCCTGTGTACCCACCACGACTTTACCAAATAAAACAAAGAAGCCATCAAAGACGTTTATCACTGACCCCTCCCCGCTACCAGCTCACCAAATAATCTCATTAAACAGTAGGTGTGTAGGTGTGTGTGTGGGTGTGTGTGTAGGTGTGTGGGTGTGTAAGTTTGTGTGTAGGTGTGTGTAGGAGAGAGAGAGAGAGAGAGAGAGAGAGAGAGAGAGAGAGAGAGAGAGAGAGAGAGAGAGAGAGAGAGAGAGAGAGAGAGAGAGAGAGAGAGAAGGGGGCACGAAATGCATCATGCTGCCAAACAAACAACCAGACTTGTCAGACTGATGTTTACATTTTAACTAACAAACAATACCCATGTAAACATGGGTAGGACTGTGCAAAAGTTGTCTATGATGCAGGGTTCAGCTCACAAGCGAAAGGACCCTGGTTCAATTACGGGGTTGGATGAGCCTTCTTACATCCGTTACCTCTGTTCACCTAGCAGTAACTAGTCAACAGGGTGCTATATTCAACTTCAGAGTGACCCATCTGGAGAGAGGTTGGCAGAACTTCTTACATAAGGCTTATTTAGTTTAAAAGAGCTTACCCTCTAAGTTCCATCTGTAAAAAAAGTCTTAAGTTCGTTTTACCTCCTGCAGGACCAACATCAACATGGGTGGCAGCAGCTGCAGCGTGTGCGATGCTGTGGCATCCATGACGTGCGGCGGCTGCGGCACTATGCACTACTGCGGCAAGGAACACCAGAGGCAACACTGGCTGCAACACCGCACTCAGTGCCCACCTTACAAGATGATTTCATCTCCAGAGGCCGGCAGGCAAGTCCTTCACAACTATTATACAACAACAATGTATGAACACAGAGAAGTGTGCATCTCTCAGTGTATACACACACGAAGTTCTCATCTCTATCCCAAACTGTCTTACATAAGAGGATATTTCCTCGCTGCATAAATTAGCACAGATCATAAGAGTACTGTGCAGCTTAGTACTCAGCGGAAACACTCTGGAGAGTCGCTTCTCTGAACGAATCTGCCTGGATTTTATACTGTTTGTGCAACATTGCAAGCTCCTGATGTGTTGATTGCAATATGAAAGGCCTAGAACTATCATTCAACTTTTAGAGAGGGTGTGGTAGGTAAGTTTGGGGTGCCAGGTGTAAATGATAATGGGAGCCCTTTGATTGAACTTTGTATAGAAAGGGGTTTAGTTATAGGTAATACATATTTTAAGAAAAAGAGGATAAATAAGTATACAAGATATGATGTAGGGCGAAATGACAGTAGTTTGTTGGATTATGTATTGGTAGATAAAAGACTGTTGAGTAGACTTCAGGATGTACATGTTTATAGAGGGGCCACAGATATATCAGATCACTTTCTAGTTGTAGCTACACTGAGAGTAAAAGGTAGATGGGATACAAGGAGAACAGAAGTATCAGGGAAGAGAGAGGTGAAGGTTTATAAACTAAAAGAGGAGGCAGTTAGGGTAAGATATAAACAGCTATTGGAGGATAGATGGGCTAATGAGAGCATAGGCAATGGGGTCGAAGAGGTATGGGGTAGGTTTAAAAATGTAGTGTTAGTGTTCAGCAGAAGTTTGTGGTTACAGGAAAGTGGGTGCGGGAGGGAAGAGGAGCGATTGGTGGAATGATGATGTAAAGAGAGTAGTAAGGGAGAAAAAGTTAGCATATGAGAAGTTTTTACAAAGTAGAAGTGATGCAAGGGGGGAAGAGTATATGGAGAAAAAGAGAGAGGTGTTAAGAGAGTGGTGAAGCAATGTAAAAAGAGAGCAAATGAGAGAGTGGGTGAGATGTTATCAACAAATTTTGTTGAAAATAAGAAAAAGTTTTGGAGTGAGATTAACAAGTTAAGAAAGCCTAGAGAACAAATGGATTTGTCAGTTAAAAATAGGAGAGGAGAGTTATTAAATGGAGAGTTAGAGGTATTGGGAAGATGGAGGGAATATTTTGAGGAATTGTTAAATGTTGATGAAGATAGGGAAGCTGTGATTTCGTGTATAGGACAAGGAGGAATAACATCTTGTAGGAGTGAGGAAGAGCCAGTTGTGAGTGTGGGGGAAGTTCGTGAGGCAGTAGGTAAAATGAAAGGGGGTAAGGCAGCCGGGATTGATGGGATAAAGATAGAAATGTTAAAAGTAGGTGGGGATATAGTTTTGGAGTGGTTGGTGCAATTATTTAATAAATGTATGGAAGAGGGTAAGGTACCTAGGGAGTGGCAGAGAGCATGCATAGTTCCTTTGTATAAAGGCAAAGGGGATAAAAGAGAGTGCAAAAATTATAGGGGGATAAGTCTGCTGAGTATACCTGGTAAAGTGTATGGTAGAGTTATTATTGAAAGAATTAAGAGTAAGACGGAGAATAGGATAGCAGATGAACAAGGAGATTTTAGGAAAGGTAGGGGGTGTGTGGACCAGGTGTTTACAGTGAAACATAAGTGAACAGTATTTAGATAAGGCTAAAGAGGTCTTTGTGGCATTTATGGATTTGGAAAAGGCGTATGACAGGGTGGATAGGGGGGAAATGTGGCAGATGTTGCAAGTGTATGGTGTAGGAGGTAGGTTACTGAAAGCAGTGAAGAGTTTTTACGAGGATAGTGAGGCTCAAGTTAGAGTATGTAGGAAAGAGGGAAATTTTTTCCCAGTAAAAGTAGGCCTTAGACAAGGATGTGTGATGTCACCGTGGTTGTTTAATATATTTATAGATGGGGTTGTAAGAGAAGTAAATGCGAGGGTCTTGGCAAGAGGCGTGGAGTTAAAAGATAAAGAATCACACACAAAGTGGGAGTTGTCACAGCTGCTCTTTGCTGATGACACTGTGCTCTTGGGAGATTCTGAAGAGAAGTTGCAGAGATTGGTGGATGAATTTGGTAGGGTGTGCAAAAGAAGAAAATTAAAGGTGAATACAGGAAAGAATAAGGTTATGAAGATAACAAAAAGATTAGGTGATGAAAGATTGAAAATCAGATTGGAGGGAGAGAGTATGGAGGAGGTGAATGTATTCAGATATTTGGGAGTGGACGTGTCAGCGGATGGGTCTATGAAAGATGAGGTGAATCATAGAATTGATGAGGGGAAAAGTGAGTGGTGCACTTAGGAGTCTGTGGAGACAAAGAACTTTGTCCTTGGAGGCAAAGAGGGGAATGTATGAGAGTATAGTTTTACCAACGCTCTTATATGGGTGTGAAGCATGGGTGATTAATGTTGCAGTGAGGAGAAGGCTGGAGGCAGTGGAGATGTCATGTCTGAGGGCAATGTGTGGTGTGAATATAATGCAGAGAATTCGTAGTTTGGAAGTTAGGAGGAGGTGCGGAATTACCAAAACTGTTGTCCAGAGGGCTGAGGAAGGGTTGTTGAGGTGGTTCGGACATGTAGAGAGAATGGAGCAAAACAGAATGACTTCAAGAGTGTATCAGTCTGTAGTGGAAGGAAGGCGGGGTAGGGGTCGGCCTAGGAAAGGTTGGAGAGAGGGGGTAAAGGAGGTTTTGTGTGCGAGGGGCTTGGACTTCCAGCAGGCATGCGTGAGCGTGTTTGATAGGAGTGAATGGAGACAAATGGCTTTTAATACTTGACGTGCTGTTGGAGTGTGAGCAAAGTAACATTTATGAAGGGGTTCAGGGAAACCGGCAGGCCGGACTTGAGTCCTGGAGATGGGAAGTACAGTGCCTGCACTCTGAAGGAGGGGTGTTAATGTTGCAGTTTAAAAACTGTAGTGTAAAGCACCCTTCTGGCAAGACAGTGATGGAGTGAATGATGGTGAAAGTTTTTCTTTTTCGGGCCACCCTGCCTTGGTGGGAATCAGCCAGTGATAAAAAAAAAATTATATATATATATATATATATATATATATATATATATATATACATATATATATATATATATATATATATATATATATATATATATATATATATGTATATATATATATATATATATATATATATATATATATATATATATATATATATATATATATATATATATATATATATATATATATATATATATATATATATATATGTGTGTGTGTACTCGCCTATTTGTACTCACCTATTTGTGGTTGCAGGGGTCGAGTCCTAGCTCCTGGCCCCGCCTCTTCACCGGTTGCTACTAGGCCCTCTCTCTCCCCGCTCCATGAGCTTTATCAAACCTCGTCTTAAAACTGTGTATGGTTCCTGCCTCCACTACGTCATTTTCTAGGCTATTCCACTGCCTTACAACTCTATGACTGAAGAAATACTTCCTACTATCTCTCTGACTCATTTGTGTCTTCAACTTCCAATTGTGGCCTCTTGTTTCTGTGTCCCCTCCCTGGAACATCCTGTCCTTGTCGTGTGTGTGTGTGTGTGTGTGTGTGTGTGTGTGTGTGTGTGTGTGTGTGTGTGTGTGTGTGTGTGTGTGTGTGTGTGTCGTGTCGAATAGGTAAAACTGGTCAATTAGCAAGAACTCATTTAAAATTAAGTCTTTTCTAAAAATTCTCTTATACGTTTAAAGATGTATTTTTTTCATTGAGGTTAATTACAATAACGTACATTCATATACTGTACACTGCCTTTATAAATCTTATAAAATCTGACTAATAGTTACGTAGTCAAACAAGGTGAACCATCAGCTATTTTAATAAATAATTATTTTACATTTGTGATGTTTAGGAAAAAGCAGCTGTTTTTCCCCATAGCTGCTATAGCAGGCTTTTTAAGTTTAATAAAAATAATAATAATAATAATAAATAAAATTAATCTGCCTAAAACTACTACTACTACCAATAATAACGTACGATAGTTAGAGCTAATGATTGTTATGCTAAGTGACTTGCTGTTGCCTCTGTCACTGTGGCAATAACAGTCTGAATATACAGTTTTTTCCTATACCAGATCAGTTAATGAACTAGAAGGGCACTTATCGTGATCTATACTGAGTTGTGCATTCTTGCAGGTACCTGGTGGCGTCGCGTCGCCTGCCAGCGGGCCAGGTGTTGGTGGAAGAACAACCACTGGCTGTGGGTCCCCTGTCTATCTCAGAGCTTGTCTGTCTCGGCTGTCATGGTCCTATCATAGGCAACGACTTCCCTCGCTGTCCAGAGTGCTGGTGGCCACTGTGTTCCCTAGAATGCGCCTCCAGCAGCCTTCACCAGGCAGAGTGTCCCATCCTGGCCACTGATGTCAAGCACATAGGGCCACCAACTACTCAGATGGAGACGCTTCGTTACGATGTCATTCTTTCCATTCGCTGCCTCCTCTTGAAGTCTAAGAACCCCACGGCGTGGCAGACACTTATGTCGATGGAGCATCACTCTGAGCAGCGACAGCTCAACCAAGAGGACAATCAGATAGTTACTGTCCACTACATGAAAGAAGTGCTGAAGCTGGACTACGATATTAAAACTCTTCGTCAAATAAGAGGCGCCATAGCTACGAATGGCATGGAAATAAGAAGCAAGAAGAACGTGAGAGTAAGAGCATTGTATCCAATAGTGCGGCTGTTCAACAACTCTTGTGTACCCAACGTGAACATGTCTTGTGGCGTTGAGGGGACGATGCAAGCAAGGACTACAGTGCCCCTCAAGATCGGAGAGCCTCTTTGTATCTGCTACACAGGGGCGCTAATGCCTGCCTGGGAACGATATGGCACTTTAACCAGGAATTATCACTTTACATGCAACTGTACCCGCTGTGAAGACCCTACGGAACTAGGAACCTATTTTTCCTGCCCCAGATGTCCAGATTGTAAGGGGTCCTACATGTTGTCCTCCACATGGCTCGAGGAGACTGTGTGGATGTGTCCTACCTGCAAGCTGGAGAAGACTGACACTCAGGTTCGAGAGGACATCGACGACTGGCTTCAAAGAATATTAATGGACGGCATATTTAACACCTTCAAGAGAGCCAAGGCTACGCTGAAAAAGGTAGAGGATCAGTTTCATGCTCAGCACTACGTATGGATGCGGGCGGCGCAGTCAGCCTTGTTCCAACTGTGCGACAACAACACTGAACCGGCGCTCAAGCTCAGGATTAAAACCTGGAAGAAACTCGTGCATTTGTATAGCGTGCTTGAGCCAGGCCTCACGAAGAGAAGAGGTGAGAATCCTAGTATGTGGGAAGCAGGAGGACGACTCGCTGGCGCCGTGCTGGGTGTTATTTCTTGTTACTTAACTGTTTCTCTCATCCTTCCAACTCCTCCGCCAGGATGACTGGTAGGGGCAGTGCGGGGAGACTGGCAGTATATATCAAGGTCAGTTTCTGTTTAGTTACATACTTAGAAGAGATGTGGTATAGAAGTTAGTTTCGCGGCTTCACCTGTTGACATGCGAGGTTCGCCGGCCTGCTGCTGCTGAGTCCTGCCCGGGATAGCAGTTAGTGTGTACAGTAATGCTACTCTAAAACTAATCTACTCCTCTAACCAGCTGATTCTAGTGACGACTCTGTATACATGTGGCCACTACTTACATAAAATATACTCCATATAGTTATAAAAGCGGGAAGGGTGTAGAAAGAATGGAAGGGAAATGGGAAGAGTTGAGTAGTGCTGTGTGTGTAGGGATAAGAAGAGTCAAAAGACAGACAATACAACTCTTCAAGCATTCTAGAAGATAATCCACTGTTAGCAATCACTTTAAATTTCTCTACATCACACACGCACAATCATACATAGAAGGACCGCTTACATGTCCAGCCCCTTTCCATTTTTTTACAAATAGCTAAGTGTCAAGAGTGTAGTTCATTCTTGCTCCAGACAAGAGTAATGAAACTTGACTCATTAATAAACCTCACGACACCAAAATTTTGCCTTCTGTGAATATTTTATTAGTATTAAACATCTCTGAGCAAAGAGAAAGTTCCAGAGAACTGCTTCTCTCAGTAATTAAATGTATAACACTAAGGACCGTGTTCAAGTATTTAGTCAAGATATAATGTCATGAAATACGTTATAAGTCCTCCTAAGCTAACCTTGGTGTTTCACAGTCAATATAGCCACCAGAAAAACACTAATGTAATATTGTCGTGTAGGGTTCGAATGCTGGAATTGGGTAAACACACACACTTCGGATGGCTGGTAACTTATAATTATGGGTACTAAAGGAGGAGCGCCAAGCCTGACCTGTCTTCTCTCTTATGTCTGGACTAGAAATGCTGTACCGTGCCCGATGAGCAAGCGGCATTCAAACATGTTATGGTCAGAGGAATGACTCGGTAACGGTCAGTGATCACATAGGGAGGTGGTGAATCAATAACAGTTGGTATGAGTCACAACTACTGACACTACTGGTAACTGATACTACTGATAGCTTGGCGACACTAACGTATGGTGCCCCGACATAAAGCTAAAGCTAATACAAACTAGAGGTGACAGGCGTGTGGCTCTGGGCTGATTCTATACAATGTCAAAGTACATAACAGTTGAACATAACATAAGGATATTATCGGGATGGAAGCTAATGTAATGGAACTTATTGTAATGCATTACAAGGTGTGATATATCACAATTCATAGAATTAATAGACTCAATGGTTGGATTATACAATAAAAGAGAAAAAAAATTGTTCGATCAATCTGTATTCATGTGATCTACGGATTCTGAGGAAGGATATGTACAAAGGAGGAAGTGTTTAACAGAAAAGGCAGACTTTTCGTGCACTCAAATCTAGATTGCTAAATCTCAGAATTCGGAGAGAACGAAAACACAAAAACAAATTCTTGAATATTAATAAGTTGATATAGTAACAGACAGCTGAAATATATTTTAAATTATATTATTCATCTCTACACGTTATTTACATTTAACCCCAACTCTGCTAGGTTGAGATTTACATATGCAGAATTATCATCATCTCTGGGAGGATCAAACTCTGTTTCAGGGGCTAACTCATGCCATGGTTGAGGCAGATCTGAATTGGTATTTACAATTGATACTCGAGGATTTCTCGATACTTGTCGTGTACGTAGGGAAAAACGACATTCAGGTTGATCGTCCGACTGAGTACTAGAGGTCGAGAGTACAGAGTCGGGAGGATTGTCAGAGTGTCACATTAGTCTGGGTAGGATCATCACCATCACATGCTAACTTCATATGATCTAAATATGATTCTTCATACTGACCAGTACTAACTTCTCTACCCGTATACTTATTGCCATTGATATGTTCAACTACTCGATAAGGACCAACAAACTTTTGATTGAGCTTAGGAATTGCAGATGTTTTGTTAAAGTTATTCAGCCACAGCCAGAATAACACTTAATGTTAAGTAATGTAACTCAGTATTTTGTATGCATTTGTAGAACTGTTGTTACTCATTTTTTAATAAAACTGCTAGAAACGATGTATTAAGTTATGCTATGAACAAATTTCTAGTGTTGTGAACACATCTGTCATATTAGACTAAAAAAATTGAAAGCACTCGTTTCACACTGCATAGTCAATGTCTGTCATCAACGGTAAGAGTCAAATTTAGACAGAGATAATATCCCCACTATTTACAAATGAAATACGCATAGATGTTGGGCTCTCATGTGAGTTCCCTTTAAAGTTGATGCAACACTAGCAGACACGAGGCTTCTACTTCTATACACATACTGTTCCCTGACCCAGCATCAGGCAAGCAGTAAGGGGAGGGGAGCAGTCTGCATTTTACTGTCACGTTTCTTCGGTCTTAACAGTGATTTTCAGTTTTGTGCTCCTGTATCAAAACATTCTCATATTGTAATTTCTTAAATTTGGTTAATCTACCTTACCTAATGTAAACAGCGCATATACAGAAATATGTTCACGCATACGAAGTAAAAAAACAATGTTGGCAATAGGAGGAATAAATTATATATATATATATATATATATATATATATATATATATATATATATATATATATATATATATATATATATATATATATTTTCAAAAGCTTCACATTAATAATTATTGTCACTGCTGATAAATAACGACCGTTGTGTTTCCCAGGTATGACGCTGCTGGAGATGGGCATCATAATGCTTCGGGCAGCCAAACTGGAGTATGATGAGGGCGACCCTTTCATGCCAGAGTTCCTGAAGCAGCTGCAGGAGATATCGGAGTATCTGAAGGAGGCCACGCAGATCCTGCAGCTGGAGCCGGTCGGGACGCGAGGCCCGGTGCTGGCACAAAAAGCTGAAGAGAAGCGAGCGGAGGTGGAGGAATTCCTGGATCGTCTCGACTCCAGCTGTGTGAGGGCAGAGTGATCTCGAGAGAGAAAAAAAATGCTTACACTGATTAACCCAGGAAGGCTATTAATAACCCAGGGTATCCCCCCAAAAAAGCCTAGTAGTTTGCCTTATTTTCCTTGGAGTCCTTCAGTCTTTTTTCTTGCAATGTTATCCAACACAGCCGACTGCCTATTTGGTACCTATTTACTGCTAAGTGAACAAGGGCAGAAGGTGTAAGGAGACTTGCTAATACAGCTTGCACTGCTTTGCGAGACTGATGGGCCCAAGGAGTAATTAACCCAGATTCTCCTTTTTATTCAACTAATAGGACAGTAGACTTTGCTGTAGTCAGTTGTGTATAGAATAGTGGCTCTTGGCAGAGGATCTAGTTCACTTTACATTTAAGCATTAACTACTGTGTTATAAAGTCGGTGTGATAAAGGAACTCTCGTATTTAATGAAGAAAAAACAAGTCACAGTACTGTGGCTTTGAAAATTTCTATACGTACTGCCCCTTTGTAAGCTGCAAAAGTTAGCAAGTGCTGCTCACACAGACGCCACGAGTGGATTCTCCCAGGCTTACAAATGGCTCATGCAACAACTTACTGATAATGACGTGAAATACCTAACTGTACTAAAGAAAGGGTAACTCACTTGTCTAGATGGGATGCTAAGTTTCCTTTCTCCCAGTACCTCATTAGTGGCGACGCTTCCGGTGTACCTGCGTCTGCCTGGACAACCCTCGAAATTTCAAAAAGTGCTTCCGCAGAAAATTGGCCAATAATGCTGACGGGAAACGAGTATCTAGTTCGTTGGGATACAAGTAAGTATCCCACGGTTTAGGGAAAGCTCCGTTGGTCTTGTTACACAATCCAAGCGATTTAGTGCCAGTGTTTTGGTAACACGCCTGTCACGCCTCGTCTCTACGACCTCTGACATGTAATTGAACTAGCTAGCTCCTCCTAACTGATTTCGTTCATATTTGACCTATTTCTAACTATTTTAGGTCCTAAACTGTATTAATAATTCTTACGTTATTTATTATTTTGTGTACCTACGTAACTCTTCCTAGAAGGTTAAATATTAGTAATATATACGAGTGTGATGTAAGTGGGTATGTTAAGGGCTCTTAAAGCTTAAACATTATAAACGTTTTGTGGAATATTTTGGTAATCCAAATAATTTCCACAGTGGCTATCAACATTCACAATTCGCAAACTAGAAAACGTTCCAGTCTGTACTGGTCAGTTATTAAGTAGCGACTTGATATGGTCGAGGAAGGATGGGAGGTCCTCAGGTACCATTTTCATTTTGTTGGATAAGCCACCTCTTGTTTCAAGTACTATGAATTTCAATTATATTCACGGGGAAGCATCAAACCCGTCATGATGATAATGCCTGGGTAATGGAAGGTCCCTCCTAATCATGAGTTACGCGAAGAAGGGATGTGTAGCTTCAGTGTTTTCGACGTAGCCCTTAAGCAGCATTAAGACACTCCATAAAGGTTCAGGTGCCATGAATATATCCCTCCCTTACCAGGGAGATACAATATGTAAGATAATATAACATGCTGGTTATGCCATTTTATAGAAAAGACGTCTCGTTCACCATACTAAGAATTGATAAAAGTCCCTGGTGTAAGAAACGTCTAAACAAAATGGCGCAAATCGCACACTGTATTTTATTAACATACTTGCACTGTATGTAAATCACTGGTATTATATATATACCAGTGATTTGCATACAGTATAAGTTGGAATCGCCTACTTGGCCAACTTTCTCCAGAGTTGTGTAGTTACGTGGGATTAGCTGTTTTAAACACGATGACTGTCCAGTCATTATTTGTAAGTGTCCTCGTCGTTGTGATTTACATCGTGTTGCACAGATTACTGTCATTTTGTGTAGCCCAGTCAGTGTTAGTTTTTAATGGGGTACGATCTGATTATAACTCCTTTGTTTTCTAATACTGGCTCAGCTAAGCTACCTCTCTGCCCACCTCTCTCTCACTCCATCTCTCACTCCATCTCTCACTCCATCTCTCACTCCATCTCTCACTCCATCTCTCACTCCATCTCTCACTCCATCTCTCACTCCATCTCTCACTCCATCTCTCACTCCATCTCTCACTCCATCTCTCACTCCATCTCTCACTCCATCTCTCACTCCATCTCTCACTCCATCTCTCACTCCATCTCTCACTCCATCTCTCACTCCATCTCTCACTCCATCTCTCACTCCATCTCTCACTCCATCTCTCACTCCATCTCTCACTCCATCTCTCACTCCATCTCTCGAAAAATTAATGTGGTTATAATTATAACCTTAATTTTTAAAGGAGGTGGACGTGTAAGCCAATGGAAGGTCTTGGTCAGATGACCAAAAGCTTCAGTGGTGGGACATCGTATGACTGAAGACCTGAGTCAGGAAACGCCGCCTGTTTCCTGACGAATTTTACCTAACCTAACAAAAGCTGTCACTGTCGGTATATTATACTATTTTTAACATACCCCCCCCCTCTCTCTCTATATCCTGGTATCACAAGAATTTTCACCTTGCATATTACTGTAACACTCACACAGTATCACTCAACAATGTTACGCTCCAGATTAAACAATAAAAGGAAAACACAATACTGATATTTTACAAGAGCATTTGTTACTGTTCTTGTTATCATACTTGGACTTGTATATAAAATTCAGCCCCTTTTCTGTTCTACTTAAGGACAACTTATTCTGTAAATCTGGTTTTCTGTTTTTAAATTTAGATTTTTTATTGTGGATTTTTATAAAATTTAAAAGTATAAAGTGACAAACACAAATAATCGTTTTAATGAACCTGATATTATTAGAGTTATCACAGGGAATGTTATACTAGTCAGAATAATTTTCTTCCAGGTTTATAAGAGACTCCCCATGCGATAAGCTTTCAATTTTACCACTGGTGAAGGATAACCAGGGGAGACTTGGATAGCTATTGGGGATAACAGTTCGCCCTCTCTTCAATTTTGTGTTGCAGTTTTATAACTATAGTGTAAGCACGTCTCTGGCAAGACAGTGATGGAGTGAATCATGATGAAAGTTTTTATTTTCCGGGTCACCCTGCCTTGGTGGGAAGCGGTCGATGTGTTAATAAAAACCAAAAAAATAGTTTCGGTGCGATATTTTGTATTTTTTCTGATTCATTTCAGAACTTCAGCGTTGATATTTACCTGCATTAGAAACTTGTGTCGCACTCTGTACTATTCCTTTGGCCTGCATTGAGGAAGAGGTGACTGGATTTATGGGATACAGGGATATCTTCCTCGGATCACGCAGTGACCGAAACATGTCTCGATTTTTACGTAACTAAAGAGTAACCTAGTGGAAGGCCAAGAACAAATAACTAACAAAATATCCCCAGGTATCAGAGTTGGGAGCAATCTCAGCGTGTGTCGAGAAAGAATACTTTCACAATGTTAATTCTAAATGTATAATAACCCAGGAAAGCCAGGCAGTGTGGTTCATTTCAGATAAAAGATCCCCTCTGGTAATTTGTGAATCACAGCAGCCGACTGACTCCAAAGATGATGCTAGGTGAACATGGCCAGGAAGACCCAGGAGACTTGCCCTTGCGACTCCAACCTCGCTGGCCCAGGATTAGAACCAGGTCCTTTAGATGTGAACTGATCTCTATACCAGTGAGCTATGAGCGTACAAGAATATCCCCAGAGAAATTAAGCAATTTGGGTTATTTCTTCGTGTTAGGGTTTATAGGGCCACTGACAGCTTACGCCGTATCGAGCCCTTTGGATTGCTACCACTAGGGTTCTTCAGGTTTTTACCACGAGTGCGATCCACATAGCTACCAACTCCGAGCTAGGTAACATGACTAGCAGGTGAAAATTTAGACACGTATGCAAACACCTGGTTATCTTTATTGTAAACGTCTCGCCATCCAGTGGCTTTATCAATACAGATTCTAGGACACAATTTGAAGACAGTAGAACTATACACAAAAGACTGTATTGATAAAGCCATTGGATGGCGAGAAGTCTACAATAAAGATACCCAGATGTTTGCATGTGTGTGTAAATTTTCATCTTGTCGGTATTGTATACCATTCTTGTACATCATGACTAGCAGTGTTAGATGACTTGTTTATACGACAGTTCTGAGTTAACCTCTGGCTCTCTTCCCTTTTGTTTTTCACTCATTGTTTACTCTTGATCTAAGCAGGACAGAAACTTCATACAGTTTTATTTCCTATTTGTAGGTTAGCGTGTAGTCGCTAAGTTTAAGTTCAACCTAAAGTTTACACGTTTTTTTAGTCATTCAAAAGTAACCGTCATCATGGTGGTTCATCTGCTCCCGCCACACCATTGGTACTCAACTTAAGTTTTCCAACTGACCACGTTTGGAGCTTACTGATGCAACTCTTGCAAGCTTTGTGTGGTGCAAATGTTTTGTCCTGGTCTCCAAGTTTGCAGCCAAAATAAGCAAATAAGCAGCGCTTCAATAAAGGAGTAATGTTGCTCCGGGAATCTGAAGGGGTGAATTGCCCGCAGACATAGCAAAATATATCTGGTGAATTTATGCAGCCTCTAGACAGATTAATGATCCGAAAATAAAGAAAAATATATTAGATTTAACATTTAAGTCAATATAAGGTAAGCATTTTAATTTGAAATATACCACTTTCTCATTTATTTATGTTATACGAAAAGAGAAAATTAACGTTTCCGTATAACTTGACAACTTAATGTGATAGAAATGAGTAAAAAACACAATGAATCACTATTTTATATATATATATATATATATATATATATATATATATATATATATATATATATATATATATATATATATATATATATATACACCGAAAAAGATACCATCGAGTCAATTTAAAAAATCATGCAGACCAGTGTAATGACTATCATGGTTAAAATTGTTTGTTAGCTCTGCTTTTCAGTATAGATCTACGTGTTACAACAGGTTCCAACAGGCTTGTGGAAGTGTGTTTCTTACCACACTCACACTCACTGACCATTATTGTTCCAGCAGTCATGGAAAGTGGTTGTGCTGTGCAAGTTTATATTTTGAGGTGAAAGTTAGGTAAATATTCACTGATCAAGCTATTGATATTCATGTGTGGCATTATATATATATTAATTTTATTTTCCTACTGAATGATATAAATAATTCTGCTTAGCTGTCATGCTCTGTATTATAATTATAAATTAATGAATAAATTTTATCTTCTAATTGTTTTCTTCTTTCAGATGCCTCGTACTTGTGTGAATAAGGCAGATAACTTCTGCTACATCTGTGATGACCTTTGCATCCCAGAAGTGTCGTATAACTGCTATGGTTAGAAAGGGATATCACCTATATTTTGGATGCAAGACTGGTGACCAGGATAAGAACTCGGCTCCACACACATGCTGCAACAATTGTACTAACCTTCGCCAGTGGTTGAACAGAAATAGGAAAGGAAGAAGCCAAACCCATTTGTGACAACGGTTTGAGATGCTGTGGTACCAAATGCACACCCAACCAAGTATCTATGGAAAGGTTTGTGAACAACACTCAGTGCTTCATCGGCCTTTTGCTGTGCCAATGACATGGAGGGAGCCAACAGACCAAACAAACAATTGTTATTTCTGCATGGTACCTCCAGTACGAGAGCTTCTTAAAGATGGTGACTTTGAATAAGACCTTCATGGGGAGGAGAAAGCTACTTGGAAAGCATTTCAAGTTAGTGGTGAAGCGATTTCTGGGAAACATAATGGAAGGCGCCTACAAAGAATTGGTGGAAAACCTCATCAAGGCTTACAAGAATATGGGATGTAACATGTCACTTAAAATCCACTTTTTGGACTCGCATTTAGACTTACTTCTAGCGAACTGTGGGGCAAGGTGGTGAAAAGGGGTGAAAGGTTTCACCAAAATATTTCAACCATGGAAAAACGGTACCAGGGCAAATGGGGCACAAGAATGCTTGCAGACTATTGCTGGACAATGGTAAGAGATGATTCTTCAGCCCACTATAAGAGTCAAGCAAAAACTCAGAGTAGGTACGGATTACAGTTTAAAACATACTGATACATATTGTACGTTACAATAAAATAATCAAATATTACATGTCTTGTATATTTAAACCTACAGATAATAAACATTTTTCAAGGTGATATTTGGATTCAGGACATGAAAATACATAAGAATTACCTAATCTCATTTAAGAAGCATACAACTTTCAAAAACTGTTGGCCAGTGTTATCGATAACGAGGTATACCACGAAACAACTAAAGTGGCAAATTGTTTTAATTCCTACTACACAACTGTTGCATCAACACTAGTAAGTAAACTGTCGGTTGCATCAAATACCTTTAACACAGACTCTGATAAGTTAAAGTCATACTACACTAATAAAGAGGTAGCTCCAAAGAGCTGTCAACTAACCATACCACGGGTGGGGTTTGAACCCGTGGTCAGAGTCTCAAAATTCCAGACTGTCGCGTTAGCCACTGGACCAGCTAGCTTCAAAAAGATTCATCCAACTAGGTGTATTTCTACACCATAGGTCAGCATAGGCACCACTGTGACCACAACTGCAAGTTTTTACAGACGAATCTCCCGCCAGCATGGTGGGTTCAAATCCCACCTGTGGAATGGTTTGTTTGCAATCGTGTCATTACCCACTGAACTGCGTGAAGTTGTTCAGTGCGCTGCTCAGTTTTGCTCCTAGTTTTACGGCTTATATATTGTTTTCTGCTGGAATTCTTGATCTTTTAGATTATCCTGTTTAAAACTTGCACTTGGCAGAACACATGTCAACATCGTTGGAGGGACGATAATGATGTATTGTGGCCATCACATTTTGTGTTTTTTTTCTAAGTTATTCTTTTATTAGTGCTCTTTTCTCAATTTATTTATATATTCTTGTGATTTTATCACATGTTATTGAGGAATCATGGTTTTACAAAATTACAGGGGGAATCTGCGGTAGCCTTTACCCTTTCTTTTTTTTTTTTTTCAAAAAATTTCATAAATAATAAAAATTCAACATTTTGTATTAGGATACAGTCAGTTATAAATTCTAAGTTTTACTGATATTGTAAAAACGTTACTAGTGTTGCCATATCAAAACTCGGAATTTTCTTTCATTTTATTTTTAGGCAAACTTCATGGAACTTCTGGTATTAACGTTTGATCACCTTAATAAAAAAAAATTAAAATTGGAGTCTTAAAAAAATTAAAATTATTCATGCCCCCTGTAATAGGCTTCTTGGACCAAGCTAGGCAGGGCTTACACCCACCCATATGTTTACATTTGTGTAACCTACTCTGAAAGCTATACACAGGACGCCAGAGTTACTCCTGTCTTCAAGAAAAATAGTATATCTGACGTCAGCAACTACAGGGCTGTTAGTACACCCGGTGCGATGTCCAATTATCTAGATTAAGTGGTGTATTGTCAAGTGGTTGAGTATCTTAATGACAAAATTATTCTACATAGTTACCAATCAGGTTTCAGATCTTACATGACCGACACCTCCCTAATTAATCTGATAAACTACCTGAGAACTCAAATGTCGCTAGGGAATCTCATAGGTCCATATGGTGACCTTAGACTTGCAAGAAACTACAAGCTATCAACACAGATTTTGTAGACTGGTTTAAGCCCTACCTGAGCAACTGGAAACAAACTGTCAAAAGCAACAATACAGAATCAGAATCCCTGCTGATATGTGGGGTTCCCCAAGGTAGTATTCTGGGACAGTTACTATTTTTATATTATGTGAATGATATGCCCATCAATGTCAAGTGTAAGCTTCTGTTGTATGCAGATGAGTGCTCTGCTAGTCTCAGGTAAAGACCCCTAATGCACTATCACTAGAACTAGTCCCGCAGCAAATGGTTAGTAGAAATCAAACTATTGTTACACCTCGGGAAAACAGAAGCCATACTCTGACACGAAAAGTAAACTTAAAAGGGGCAAATAATTTTAATGATCAGTGTAATGGGGAACCCATCATTTCAGTATTTTCAGTGAAATATCTGGAAATATCCTTTGATCCAAGAATACCAGGAGAATTGATAGTTAGCAGCGTAGTTAAAAAAAAAAACGAATACCAGGCTACAGTTCCTCTACAGACAAGCACAGGGTCCCAAATCTGCACACACAAATCACTCCCTAGGAAAGTAAAAGACTGGGCAGGTGATGCAAAATGCCCCCAATAAAAAGTAGGGGCGCCATTGGTACACTAAGGGAAAACACCATAAGTGTCCGGGGCCCAAGACTGTTCAACAGCCTCCTATCAAGCATTAGGGGAATTGCCAATAAACCCCTGGCTGCCTTCAAGAGAGAGCTGGACAGATACCTAAAGTCAGTGCCGGATCAGCCGGGCTGTGGCTCGTACGTTGGACTGCGTGCGGCCAGCAGTAACAGCCTAGTTGATAAGGCCCTGATCCATCGGGAGGCCTGGTCATGGACCGGGCCACGGGGGCGTTGATCCCCGGAATAACCTCCAGGTAATCCAGGCTGCCGTCTGTAAAAACTAAACTTGCATTTGCCAGTCCTAGCTTGAACCAGATAAGGAAGAGAGCTAGAAGTACCTAATGTATGAAACTACACAAAGGGAGGAGAGTGATTTCTTGTATAGTTAACACTTGTGTATCTATTATTGTAAACTGATTCTTTATATTTAATGCTCATGTAAATAACTCGGTTCACTTTATTCCTATTGTATCTCATTTTTTTTTCAGACTAATTTCACACAGCGGATTTACTCAGCTGTTTTAATTTTTAAGGTTATAATCATAAGTGATTTATATTGTATCTTACAGCGAAGCTTTAGAAAGTATATTACAAAGACATCAATGAAAACAAGTCACTGACTTTTTTGGATTATCATCGAGATTTTGCACATGCATTACTATGTATGACAATTGTACTTAGATGTACCTGTACCTAAATAACCTTACTTGACAGGGGCTACAGTGACCTCGCCAAGGCTAAAAAAAAAAAAAAAAAAAAAAAAAAAAAAAAAAAATTTAGCGTTAGCGAGAGAAAGAAAGCAAGAGCTTAGCGTTACACGAGAGGAATGGCCCGAGACCCGCCAAGGTCTGTGTGTGTGTGTGTGTGTGTGTGTGTGTGTGTGTGTAACACAGTGCCCGCCCAGTACATATGGCACTCACAGCATGGTGGCACTGCAAGGTGGTGGTGGTGGTGGTGTGTATAATAACGATGTTCTTGTGGTCTTGATGACATAACTTATGGGTAAATTATACAAAAATTTTGATTTAATGTAGGATAACCCAGTAAAGTTAAACATTGCGATTTATTTCCGCCGGGGTGGAAGAGGAGGGGGAGGAGGATGGGGGGGAAGGACGAGGCGAAGAGGAAGGGGGAGGAGGTAGAGGGCAAGTGAGGGGGAGGGAGATGAATGATCAAAAATAAGTAAAACTTGAGGGAAGGAGTTTGTGACTTACAGGTAAGCAAGAGTATGGTGACCAATACCATATTAAGAGGTGTGGTCTACCAGGGGTCAGAGAGACCCCCCTTAGCGCTCCCCCTCTTCTCCGTCCCACTAAACCCCTCCAGAAGGGAGAGGTGGGGAAGGGGGGTTAACAGGGAGGAAGGCCCCTGCTGTGATCCTCTCAATACGAGAGGCAACACACACACACACACCTTCATGGAGCGACGGTTGATACACTCACCTCTCCAGTGATACACTCACCTCTCCAGTGATACACTCACCTCTCCAGTGATACACTTCTAGTGAGTTTAACCTTCAACTCTCCTTTATGGAGCACATTGTTACTAGACTTATTCATCGGGGCAAACTCAGTTAAATGAAAACTTTTATCGTAAGTAAAGCTATTTCGTTAACCAAGAGCTTGGTGAAGATTTCATTGACGTCTTGATATAACAAGATCACTTCGTCAGTTTGTAATATAGGATTGTCAATTGCGTGGGCAGAGGTGATTGTGTTGATGTGTTATGTGATAATTATAGCGAGTTCAGATAGAAGTTATTACTAACTGAAACAGACAAAGATGAGTGTTCACGTGTTACTCCAACGAGTTTTACAATCAGGAATTATAGATAATTTCATGGGACAATAGGGAAAAATTGTAGTATATGGAGTTTTCCCACAGTGAGACTTGATCATGGACTTCATAAAGCCCACAAATTCGTCCAAACATCGTATAATACAGGCTTTCCATACTCAAAGCGTCCTGGGGTTTCTGAAACTACTTCAGCGCCAAGACAGAAGACAAATGGAAAAGTCTGGTGATAGACAGCTCATAATAAAGTTAGGATGGATTTGAAGAGCGCCAGAACAGCGGAGAACTGAATCAAAAAGTGATATCGTATAGAGAGAAACGAATTACCACTTGTCGGCTTTCATCACAGCCTATCCTCCATTGATCTGCTTACCAAGACTGATTACCTGTTCATCTGACGTTCACCGGACACTATTGCAAAGGATACCATAACAACGATAACATGATCGTACAACTAACCCACTGAGTCCCTCTGTCTGTTCACCATTGTTTCTATACATATAGCCAAGTCTTAACTTTCTCTTTCAATTCTTAAAATTCTCACTTCCAACCTCGTCTCCCACATCCAATGCTGTTATACTAAAGTCTCCACACTCTTCGTTCACTCTGAGGAGGCAGCATAAATGTTTATGCACCATTTGTGTGAAGAATTAGATATCTGCAGTAGCTGTGAATAATTTTTTCTAGAAGTTTCGCCATCCAGTGGCTTCATCAATACAAATTTAAGGACATAATTGGAAGACTGTAGAAGTATATACAAAACACGAGGTAATCAGTCCCTCAGCATTGAAGCTGGTGAAGAGTCCGACTCTTGACAACTACGGTGCTCTTAACCAACCCCAAGACTGATGGACTGATTATTTCATATTTTGTATATAATTCTGTCTTCCAATTATATCCTTGAATTTGTATTGATAAAGTCACTGGATGGCGGAACGTCTACAATAAAAATACCCAGATGTTGCACATGTGTCTAATTCTTCAACTTGTCGGTACTGTATACCAGTGCAAGTGGATCAACATCATCCACAACTAGTAGTCCCAGGCAGTGCTAGTGGATCATCATCATCCACAACTAGTAGTCCCAGGCAGTGCAAGTGGATCATCATCATCCACAACTAGTAGTCCCAGGCAGTGCAAGTGGATCATCATCCACAACTAGTAGTCCCAGGCAGTGCAAGTGGATCATCATCATCCACAACTAGTAGTCCCAGGCAGTGCAAGTGGATCATCATCATCCACAACTAGTAGTCCCAGGCAGTGCAAGTGGATCATCATCCACAACTAGTAGTCCCAGGCAGTGCAAGTGGATCATCATCATCCACAACTAGTAGTCCCAGGCAGTGCTAGTGGATCATCATCATCCACAACTAGTAGTCCCAGGCAGTGCAAGTTGATCAACACCATCCACAACTAGTAATCCCAGGCAGTGCAAGTGGATCAACAGCATCCACAACTAGTAGTCCAAGGCAGTGCAAGTGGATCAACACCATCCACAAAAAGTAGTCCCAAGCAGTGCAAGTGGATCAACACCATCCACAACTAGTAGTCCCAGGCAGTGCAAGTGGATCAACACCATCCACAACTAGTAGTCCCAGGCAGTGCAAGTGGATCAACACCATCCACAACTAGTAGTCCCAGGCAGTGCAAGTGGATCAACACCATCCACAACTAGTAGTCCCAGGCAGTGCAAGTTGATCAACACCATCCACAACTAGTAATCCCAGGCAGTGCAAGTGGATCATCATCATCCACAACTAGTAGTCCCAGGCAGTGCAAGTGGATCAACACCATCCACAACTAGTAGTCCCAGGCAGTGCAAGTGGATCAACACCATCCACAACTAGTAGCCCCAGGCAGTGCTAGTGGATCAACACCATCCACAACTAGTAGTCCCAGGCAGTGCTAGTGGATCAACACCATCCACAACTAGTAGCCCCAGGCAGTGCAAGTGAATCAACACCATCCACAACTAGTAGCCCCAGGCAGTGCTAGTGGATCAACACCATCCACAACTAGTAGCCCCAGGCAGTGCTAGTGGATCAACACCATCCACAACTAGTAGCCCCAGGCAGTGCTAGTGGATCAACACCATCCACAACTAGTAGTCCCAGGCAGTGCAAGTGGATCAACACCATCCACAACTAGTAGTCCCAGGCAGTGCAAGTGGATCAACACCATCCACAACTAGTAGTCCCAGGCAGTGCAAGTTGATCAACACCATCCACAACTAGTAGTCCCAGGCAGTGCAAGTGGATCAACACCATCCACAACTAGTAGTCCCAGGCAGTGCAAGTGGATCATCACCCACAACTAGTAGTCCCAGGCAGTGCAAGTGGATCAACACCATCCACAACTAGTAGTCCCAGGCAGTGCAAGTGGATCAACACCATCCACAACTAGTAGCCCCAGGCAGTGCAAGTGGATCAACACCATCCACAACTAGTAGTCCCAGGCAGTGCAAGTGGATCAACACCATCCCCAACTAGTAGCCCCAGGCAGTGCTAGTGGATCAACACCATCCACAACTAGTAGCCCCAGGCAGTGCAAGTGGATCAACACCATCCCCAACTAGTAGCCCCAGGCAGTGCTAGTGGATCAACACCATCCACAACTAGTAGCCCCAGGCAGTGCTAGTGGATCAACACCATCCACAACTAGTAGCCCCAGGCAGTGCTAGTGGATCAACACCATCCACAACTAGTAGCCCCAGGCAGTGCTAGTGGATCAACACCATCCACAACTAGTAGCCCCAGGCAGTGCTAGTGGATCAACACCTCCAACAGCTAATAAGTACTACATAGGACAATACTGGCATGACAGACGTCGTTGGTAGGTGCTTGCATAGTGAGATTTTAATTAGGAAAAGTTCAGCCAGTAATGACTTCAGTCATCAGTGAAATGTCTTAACAATGCACATGTGTCTTATTTCACATATGTAGTTGTTTCATACCCTCTCTTAGGCAGCTGTTGCTAAGATCTAATGGTTATAATCTTAACCATATTTTTTAAAGGGGTGGACTGTAACCCAGCCGAAGATCTCTCTCAGGTGACCCGCATCTGTCACTTTTGGTCATCATATGACCAAAAACTTAAGCTTGTCCTGTTTCCTGAGAAACCTTACCTAACCTAACCTGCTGTTATTTTCCCCTCTGTGGAAAGAGCTGAGCCGACAACATCGTAAGATTATCATAACGTTTCGCAACAATAGATTTATATTAGTTATAACTAGATAAAGCTCTCCTAGGGAGAAATGTTTGTCTTAATCTGCTCTGAGTGTTTTTCGTATATTTTTTCCTGGCGGGTGTGAAGGGAGTCTAAGTCTTGAAACAACTTGGCCACAACATCTAACGTACACAAGTGTCCTGACTGACTCTTCCCGGTGACTGCACTTAGGTTTAAAACTTGTGTAGAAAGCTTTACGGACACTAGGGTTGCATTAACTAGTACATTTATTAAGATGTGTCACCAACCATTGGACGGCGACACATCTTAAATATTCCAGTTACCACATACATATTTGTCTCACTTACCCGTCAGTGTCAATCATCAATTTGTAGTGTCACACTGGAGTGATGCACCACTGGAACAAATTACTCTCCATGTGTGTTCAGCTCATCCTCTTAATCGTTGTTAAGACAGTCAAACTGAAGACTGATGAAGGTACCCTCAACGGTCGAAGAATGTATTAACGTTGGTAGAATTACCGACAATATGTTAGGTAAAAGGCCACAATAAAATGTCACATTAGTTGTGCCTGTATCCTTTTACTTAACAGTTGAAGAATGACACTTGCAACATTTGGGAATCTTTATTGGGGAAAAGTTTCGCCAGCCAGTGGATTCTTTAGTCCAATACAGAGAAGAACGGTGAAAGTAGAGGAGAATGAGGTAATCAGTCCCTCAGCCTGGAGTCTATGTAATCTCTCCATCAATCTTGAAAAGAACACAGCATATGTGCGAAGTGGCTTATATACTGTCGACAGGCGAGGTGAATCAGTCGTAGGTGGTGTCACTTGACAAGTGTTGCACATGTGTCTTAATTTACCAACTTGTAGCTTCTCTGAACCCTTTATCTACAGTCGTGTTTCATTGTTCAATTTGTCGTTTTTTTAAGTCATTACATCACAACCATTACATCTGTCACACTTAGTGACTACCAGTGTTCTGTTCCCCCAGCACAACTTAGTGACTACCAATGTTGTCTTCCCCCAGCACAACTTAGTGACTACCAGTGTTCTGTTCCCCCAGCACAACTTAGTGACTACCAATGTTCTGTTCCCCCAGCACAACTTAGTGACTACCAATGTTGTCTTCCCCCAGCACAACTTAGTGACTACCAGTGTTCTGTTCCCCCAGCACAACTTAGTGACTACCAGTGTTCTGTTCCCCCAGCACAACTTAGTGACTACCAATGTTCTGTTCCCCCAGCACAACTTAGTGACTACCAATGTTGTCTTCCCCCAGCACAACTTAGTGACTACCAATGTTGTCTTCCCCCAGCACAACTTAGTGACTACCAGTGTTCGGTTCCCCCAGCACAACTTAGTGACTACCAGTGTTCTCTTCCCCCAGCACAACTTAGTGACTACCACTGTTCTCTTCCCCCAGCACAACTTAGTGACTACCACTGTTCTCTTCCCCCAGCACAACTTAGTGACTACCACTGTTCTCTTTCCCCAGCACAACTTAGTGACTACCACTGTTATCTTCCCTCAGCAAAACAGTTTATTGCCTCTATCTTACATTACTATTATTTCCGTCCTGGTATAACTGACTACTGTTTATAGACAGACAACGATCTAACGTAACCAAGAAACCTGCTACAAACTACGTGAGAACTGCACACACATGTTTATGAGGTACAAGGCTGCGCTGATACGCACATCATCGCGGCCTCGAGGCTTAACTACACAAACTATCAGTCAACGAATGGATAAATATTTTAAGATTGCAAGGGTAGGTAGGTATACGCTATGAAAACACCAACTGCTCAGCTCTTTCACTAGATGTATATGGCCTGATGGCTAAAGGTCTCGCTTCACATGGGGAGGGTCCGGGTTCGATTCCCAACGAGGGTAGAAACATTGGGCGTGTTTCCTTACACCTGCTTTCCATGTTCACCCATCAGTAAAATGGGTACCTGGGTGTTAGTCGACTGGTGTGGGTCGCATCCTGGGACAAAACTGACCTAATTTGCAGAGGCGTCGCTAGAGTTAGTGTCACCCGGGGCGGAATCTCTGGTGTCACCCCCATGAAATTCAAGGGTGGGGGGATGGGGGGAGTTAACTCGAGTTACGTCACTACTGCATGACCAATGACTAATGTTTAACAATGAGAACGTTTAAGGGCCGTACTCTGAACAGGAGAATACTTCTCAATTTTATTAATAAGATAAATAATAGTAGGAATATTGAGGAAACATAAACTCAAATACCACTTTGAGTACACCAACAGATCCTACATTTATTCATCTTCGACAATGCAGAAAAAAAATTTAAAAATAAAGAAAAACATTGCAATATCAGAAAAATACCAGTTCCGATTTGACCTTGAGTACAGGTAACATATCAGTGAATCTGATCTTACATTTGACCTTGAGTACAGGTAACTTCACAGTGAATCTGATCTTACATTTGACCTTGAGTACAGGTAATATCTCAGTGAATCTGATCTTACATTTGACCTTGAGTACAGGTAACATCTCAGTGAATCTGATCTTACATTTGACCTTGAGTACAGGTAACATCACAGTGAATCTGATCTTACATTTGACCTTGAGTACAGGTAACATATCAGTGAATCTGATCTTACATTTGACCTTGAGTACCGGTAACATCATCTCAGTTGAGTACAGGTAATCTGATCTTACATTTGACCTTGAGTACAGGTAATATCTCAGTGAATCTGATCTTACATTTGACCTTGAGTACAGGTAACATCTCAGTGAATCTGATCTTACATTTGACCTTGAGTACAGGTAACATCACAGTGAATCTGATCTTACATTTGACCTTGAGTACAGGTAACATCACAGTGAATCTGATCTTACATTTGACCTTGAGTACAGGTAACATATCAGTGAATCTGATCTTACATTTGACCTTGAGTACAGGTAACATCTCAGTGAATCTGATCTTACATTTGACCTTGAGTACAGGTAACATCACAGTGAATCTGATCTTACATTTGACCTTGAATACAGGTAACATCACAGTGAATCTGATCTTACATTTGACCTTGAATACAGGTAACATCACAGTGAATCTGATCTTACATTTGACCTTGAGTACAGGTAACATCTCAGTGAATCTGATCTTACATTTCCTTGCCTTCAATTATGCAAAATCATCTATCACATCAAAATCAATATCAAATCATTAAAATCAACGAAGGATTCTTCTCTTATGTTGGTGAGGCACTGTTTTGTGCATTAGTGTCATCATCTTTAGAGGCTCTATGGTGTCACCCCCTAAATGGTGTCACCCGGGGCGATCCCCCCCACTTACGACGCCTCTGCTAGTAATTTGCCAGAAATATTCAGCATAACATGGGGCTTTCTATACAGTAGTATGTCACTGATGTCAACTAGGTCTGTATACCTAGTACATGTACTTGTTGAAATAGATATATTAATACCCACATGAAGAATTACACAGGTAATAATAATCTTATCTCTACAAGTACATGATATAACGTATACAGAACATAGCCGACATCTACGGCATACTATATAGAAAATCCCTTGTAATGCAGAGTATTTCGTGCAAATTAGGTTCATTTTGTTCCCAGGATGCGACTCACACCAGTCGGCTAGCACCCAGGTACCTATCTACTGCAGATGTCTTAAGGAAACACGTCGTAATGTTTGCACCCGTACCGAGGATCGAACCACGGACGTCAGTGTAAGAGTTGAGCGCGCTACAAACCAAGCTACGGGACACCAGATGCCTTTACTTCCTAGACGTTTGGCCCACCAGTGGCTTTATCAGTACGACACATCGACTGGTACTGATTTCAGTCTCAGCACAAGACACACATTGTATGTCTCAGTGTATATACTGATTATTATTGTTGTTAAACTGGAAAGGGGACAGTGTTGCAGTAAGAGATGGGTGAGGGGGAGGGGATAGGGGGGGGGAGGGGGAGTGTGAATGGTGGTAGAAGTCAGTGCGAAATGGTGGTGAGTGATACTAAATGGTTGAGTGATGTAGTGGTGATGGTTAATGGTGATAGTGAATGGTGGTGGTGGTGGCTGGCAGTGGTAGAGGTGGTGACAGTGTTGGTGATGACAGTGATAGCGGCGGTGGTAGTGATCGTGGTAGTGGTGACAGTGGTAGTGGTGACAGTGATAGCGGTGGTGGTAGTGATCGTGATAGCGATTGTGGTAGTGGTGACAGTGAAGTAACAGTGGAAGCACCAACTGCTTCCAGAACACTACATCATCCTCACATCACAATACACAAAACCCACACATCACAACACCCTCACCACCACCTACCTTCCTCAAAGACTCACTACATACTACTTTAACCTGCAATAACCACCACAAACGTCACATCAACCCCACCAATATATCACCACTGACATCCACCGGCACCGTACCAACACGGAACCACCAGTCTTTACAACCCCCACTAATCCACCTACCACCAACACCAACACCACGAAGAGGAAAAGTGAGTGAAAGGAAACAGAGAAGTCATAGGAAGGAGCACTAGTCCCAAATCTGCACATTGAAATCACTGTTGCACCGACTATGTAGTCGTTGCAACATTTTCCCAGTGAGCGCCAGAAGTGCCACGAGTACACTATGAGATAACATAGTAAGTGTCAGGGGCGCAAGACTGTTCAACTGCCTCCCATCATATATAAGGGGGATTACCAATACACCCCTGGATGTCTTCGAGAAGCTGGACAAGCACCTAAAGTCAGTACCCAACCAGCCGGGCTGTGATTCGTACGTGAGTCTGCGTGCGGTTCGCAGTAGCAGCCTGGTTGATCAGGCCCTGATCCACTGCCAGGCCTGGTCACGGACCGGGCCTCAGAACAACCTCCAGGTAGGATAAAAGGTAGCAGAATGATACAACTGAATGATCTAAGAAAAGTGGGAATATAAGTATATATAGAAGTAATAATCTGAGGAACAGAGAATCAAGAAGATGGAAGACTGAGAAGGAAGGAGGCAAAAAATTATACGATGATTCGGAAAGGAGAAGTGACAACTGAAAAGATAAAAACTGAAGAATTCAAAGAGGAGATGAAAGAACAGAACAGATTAGAAAGAAATTATATATATATATATATATATATATATATATATATATATATATATATATATATATATATATATATATATATATACATATACACACACACACCTACACACACACACACACACACACACACACACACACACACACACACACACTAGAGTAACTGGTTGGAGAACGAGGAGAAACAGTTTTAGTGATCACTGTATACTTCATCTTCGTACCATCAGTATACTCTTCAAGCTTTGTGTACTATATCACATAATAAAATACACCTATTTGTGCAGCTACAAAAGATGGGGAGGTAGAGAAGCGGAATGTTCAAACGACTTCAGGGAGTAATCCAAATATTTCTATTTCTCCGAGGCTCAAGGTCCCAGAATCTGCCCCAGACGACAGCCAATGTCAACAGACAGGACAACACCCAACTCCTCAGCCCAATTCCTTCAGCCACACTCCTCGCCAGCCCAAATACACTTCGCAACAGTAAAATGTAAAATAAATTAGTTATAATCGTAACCATAACTTTTAAGGGGGTGGACGGGTAAGCCAGTTGAAGAACTCAGTCAGATGACCAAAAGCTTCAGCTGCGTGTCAGCATATGACTAAGACCCGAGTCAGGAAACACTGGTCCTGTTTCCTGACAAATCTTACCTAACCTGACAGTAAGAACCATGGGTCCAGTTTCACACTCCATCACATGACACTCCATCCCCTCCCAGAGGATACGATACATGTACAACTATTAAATATCTTTATTCTGAAACCTTTCGCCTACACAGCAGGCTTCTCATTTTGGGAGGAGAGAGCCTTCATTTCTCCCCAGCAGGACAGACATCAGAATAAAACCAGATATTTAATGACTGTCAGAAGCTGGTATACAAACTGGAAGAGGCGGCACGAACAGCAGGGAGGATCCACGATGGAGTCGATGCAATCAGTTCATCAATCTTTTCGAGGTTGATGGACTGATAACATCGACTCCAGGCTAAGGGACTGACTACTCAAACTTTTTCTGGTCTTCACCATTCTTCTTTGTATAGGACTGATGAAGCCACTTCGTGACGAAACGTTTTCTCAAAGATACCCAAGTGTTGCACATTTGTCTAGCTTACCAAGATATGACTGTGTCCTGGAAGCCAGACTTCAGTGAAGGTATTTAAGTTCAATAGCGAGCACTGACTACCCCGAGTGCCCACTACCGTCATTTATTCTCTCATCGCTAAACGGAAACTCATACAATTACGAGTTTGTTAAATCACCGCTACGATAAACTACCAGAGTTACACCGGCTGAAAGTTGTTACTTCCATCTGTGATGCTCTGGAATTACCAGCTGTGAATGTCTCAGTTTCCTCTCTCACCCCAGCTGTGACACTTGTCACTGTCAGTTGTTCTTCCTCCCTCAGCTGTGACGCCTGTTCACTTGTAGTCACTGTTATATTTACTTGTTCACCTGCACCAGCTGTGATCTGGGTCAGCAGATGCACTGCTCCAGCTGCCACACACAACACCACTCAACAGATTTACACTTGAGGAATTAGATACAAGTGCAACACCTGGGTATCTTGATTTGAAGACATTTAGTAATTCAGAGTGTTTTCCAAGTTAATACAGACATACGAAGCCAATAGAAGATGAGGTAATCAGTCCCTCAGCCTTGTAGAACTATATACAAACGACAGTGGAAGATTAGGTAATCAGTCCCTGAGCACAGATCCTTGTGTACAGGTGTCGCACGGTGGTATGTCTAATTCCTCATTTTGTTAGTATTAAATACCGATACTGAAATGAATTTTAAACTTGGGACAAGATCTCGGTATCTAAATCTATTACAACTTCATGGTTAACTGTCCTCTATCATACAAGCTACCACCACCACCTATAACTACCTTCTTCCAACTACCTCACTTGTTATATTCTTCCACAACCTCTCACTATATTCTTGCACAACCTCACTATATTCTTGCACAGCCTCACTATATTCTTGCACAACCTCTCACTATATTCTTGCACAACCTCACTATATTCTTGCACAACCTCTCACTATATTCTTGCACAACCTCACTATATTCTTGCACAACCTCTCACTATATTCTTGCACAACCTCTCACTATATTCTTGCACAACCTCTCACTATATTCTTGCACAGCCTCTCACTATATTCTTGCACAGCCTCACTATATTCTTGCACAACCTCTCACCATATTCTTGCACAGCCTCACTATATTCTTGCACAACCTCTCAGCTAAATGAACAAAAAGTCACAATATCGTGACTGGAACAATACACAAATAAGCCGCACATAGGAGACTGAAACTTAAGAGGATGTTTCGCTCCGACCCAAACGCCTTATATTCTTCCTCCTACATTCTTGCACTGTAAAGAATCTTGCGAAAACAACAATTTTCAGTTGCAACCTGGCCCCCAGCTGCCCTCTTTTTTTTTTTTTGCAAGTAAAGAGTGAAAGTCAGTCGCAGAAATGCAAAGGCAGCCGAGATAAGTTCACAGTAATTTAATAATAAACAAAGATAATTAAATATATTTTTTTTCGTTAGGTTCAGAATTATTTTTGCGAAATTATTGCATACACGAATTTTCCCCTGTCTTATTCGGCAAGAAGGGCGTTGCTATTTAAGCCAAAATCGCAAATTTTACCTTGTTGAACAAGACTGAAGCATTAAGAATGACTCCCTGATTTATTATGGGCAGTAGAGACTGTCTATATTCACAGACCAATTTTACAAGCTAAGAGCTGTTATTTTACCTCAGTTAATGATAAATTAGACACATGTGCAACTCTTGGGTATCTTTATTGAGGAAACGTTTCGCCACACAGTGGCTTCATCAGTCCAAACGTAGGAGAAACTTAAAGAATGAGGTAATCAGTCCCTCAACCTTGAGTCGATGTGTTCAGTACATCAATCTTGAATAGATTGATGTACTGAACACATCGACTCAAGGTTGAGGGACTGATTACCTCATTCTCCTCCTGCTATTTTACCTCAGTTAATTTATAGGCCAAGAGCTGTTATCTTACCTCATTTCATTTCAAAGCCCAGCACTATACTACCACCCCCAGGATGCCACCCACACCAGCTGACTAACACCCATGTACCTACTTACTGCTACATGAACAGGGACAGAAGGTGTAAGGTGACTAACAGCCAGGTACCTACTTACTGACATGTGAACAGGGATAGCAGGTGTACACAACAGCCTGGCTTTTGTGATTTACAGAGGATACGAGTTGCTCTATCTGCGGGGAATGTCTCGACTGCACCTCTCCCCTCTTGCTTCACCCCAGGGGTACCTAGAGCTTACCTTACACCGTGTTTACACCAGACCAGACACCGTGTTTACACCAGACCTGACACCGTGTTTACACCAGACCTGACACCGTGTTTACACCAGACCTGACACCGTGTTTACACCAGACCTGACACCGTGTTTACACCAGACCTGACACCGTGTTTACACCAGACCTGACACCGTGTTTACACCAGACCTGACACCGTGTTTACACCAGACCTGACACCGTGTTTACACCAGACATGACACCGTGTTTACACCAGACATGACACCGTGTTTACACCAGACATGACACCGTGTTTACACCAGGGGAATATTTACACTTGTCAGCATTTCCTGTAAATGTTCTCTGCTGGACGCCCAAAGGCTTACCTGCCTTCCCACCCGCCCACCACCACCCCACCCACCTACTCGCTCACCTGCCCACCTACGTGCCTGTTCACGTGTCAGCCCTCTCACCCACCCACTCATTCATCCGCCCAGATCCATCCATCTGCCCTGCCCCGGAGAGTAGTGGTGTTAGAAAATGTCAGTGATAAGAACATAGGAATAGAGAAACACTGCAGAAGGCCTACTGGCTCATACAAGGCATGTCCTTATCTAAACCACCACTACCCAAAGCTATCCAAGAATTTATCTCCGTACCCACGACACCAATGAAACCCAGCCCCTCCCACTCATATATTTGTTCAATCTCTTCTTAAAGCTACCCAGGGTCCTAGCCTCGATCACCCCACTCGGAAGATTCTCCCACGCATCCACAACTCTGAAAACCGGTATTACCTATGTCCTTTCTAAATCTAAATTTATCTAACTTAAATCCGTTATTCCTGATTAGATATCCTTAGTACTCTACTAATATCACCTTTGTTTATGCCCATCATCCACTTATACAATTCGATGATATCTCCCCTCATTCTACGTCTCGTCAGAGTGAAGACTCAAGGCTCTAAGTCTATCTTCATACGGGAGGTTCCTTACACAGTAAATCATTTTAGTCATTCTTCTCTGTATGTTCTCCAATGAGTCTATATCCATCCTGTAGTAAGGGGACCAAAACTGAGCAGCATAATGTAAATGAGGCCTCACTAGTGACGTATAGAGCTGTAAAATAACTTTTGAACTTCCATTACTTAACTTCTTGAAATAAATCCTAGTAATCTGTTAACCTTATTGTGCCCACTTAGGCACTGTTGTCTTGACTTTAGATTTCTGCTTACCATGACTCCCAAGTTTTTCACATTCTGTATGATCAAGCTCTAATTCACCTAGTTTATAACTTCAAGGGTTATTTTAATTCCCATGGACTAGGAATTTACACTTGTCCACAGCGAACTAAATCTGCCACTCTCCAGATCAAGACATTAATTTGTCCAAATCCTCCTGGAGTTCATTGGTATCCTCCTCAGAATGAATCATAAGGCGATCTATTTTTGTATCATCAGCAAATTTGTTCATGTCAACTGTCATTCCTTCATCAAGGTCATTAATGTAAATTATGAACAACAATGGGCCTAAAACTGATCCTTGTGGAACGCCGCTAGTGACCAGCTCCATTCAGATTTGACCCCATTAATGGAAAACCTCTGCTTTCTATTGGTAAGCCATGACTATATCCATGCTAGAACTTTACCTCCTATACCTAGGCCTGGTCACAGACCGGGCCGCGGGGGCGTTGACCCCCGGAACTCTCTCCAGGTAAACTCCAGGTAATACCATGAGCTGCCACTTTTCTTAGGAAACTTTTGTGTGGTACTCTATCGAAGGCTTTACTGAAGTCCAAATAAACAACACTATATTCTTTATCACTGTCTACTGCCTCAAATGTTTTATTGAAGAACGTGAGTAAATTTGTCAGGCAGGAACGACCTCTCGTGAACCCATGGTCAGATTCATTAATCAAATTATGCTCGTCAAGATGACTTCTAATGATATCAGCTATAATTGATTCCAATAATTTGCCTACTATAGACATCAGGCTTGTGATGAATGGTTTGAAAAACCGACAAGTTGAAGATTGAGACACTTATGCAGCATATGGGAATCTTTATTCAGGAAACGTTTCCTGAATAAAGATTCCCATATGCTGCATAAGTGTCTCAATCTTCAACTTGTCGGTTTTTCAAACCATTCATCACAACTGTCAGACACTGCAGCATCATGGGATCTTGTTACAAAGAATTCTTCAACACTTGTTCAACCTTTGGACGAAGACCTACTTCGACTAGTGGATGGTACCACTATGACCCCGCCTCCTTCTGCTTCACGTCACCTCACTACAGTATATAAGCCACGTCTACGGCCCTATGCTGTACATTCTACAAGATTGATGGACTGAACACATCGACTCCAGGTTGAGGGACTGATTACCTCATTCTCCTCCTCTCCTTACGCCTTCCTCTTTGTATTGGACTGATGAAGCCACTGTGTGGCGAAACGTTTCCTGAATAAAGATTCCCATATGCTGCATAAGTGTCTCAATCTTCAGACATCAGGCTTACTGGACGGTATGAATGAAAGTTAAGACACTTGTGCAACATCTGGTTATCTTTATTGTAGACGTTTCGCCATCCAGTGGCTTTATCAATACAAATTCTCGGACATAATTAGAAAACAGAAGAACTATATACAAAAGATGAGGTAATCAGTCCCTCAGCCTTGGAGGTGATTTGATGGAATGGACTTATTCCTTAATTTAAATATAGGAACTACATTAGCTATCTTCCACATCTCTGTCACAACAGTGGTAGTGTAAGTGATAGTAATGGCAGTGGGTAAGTGGTGGCAGTAGTAGTAGTGGCGGTAGCAGCAGCAGTGGTGGTGGTAGAGGTGGTGACAGCAACAGTAATGGTGAACATCAAAATGGAATACAATACCGACAGGTTGACAGGTAAGACACAGGCAACAGTTAGGCAACTTTATTCCGAAACGTTTCGCCTACACAGTAGGCTTCTTCAGTCGAATACAGAAAGTAGGCAGGAATAGTAGAGATGTGAAGAGGATGTAATCAGTCCATCACCCTTGAAGTAGAAGAATTTGAGGTTGTCAGTCCCTCAGCCGGAGAAGTTCAGTTCCATAGTCAGGAACTATCTGAAGATCAAGCGACAGTGCGGAGACTTAAATACTGTCGGAAGGAGAGGTGCGTAGTAGTAGTAGTAGTAGTAGTAAGAATGTAGCCACTGAGAGGTCAGGTTGGATCTGAGAGGGACCTGACCTCTCAGTGGCTACATTCTCACTACTACTACTACTACTACTACTACTACTATGCACCTCTCCTTCCGACAGTATTTAAGTCTCCGCACTGTCGCTTGATCTTCAGATAGTTCCTGACTATGGAACTGAACTTCTCCGGCTGAGGGACTGACAACCTCAAATTCTTCGACTTCAAGGGTGATGGACTGATTACATCGTCTTCACATCTCTACTATTCCTGCCTACTTTCTGTATTCGACTGAAGAAGCCTACTGTGTAGGCGAAACGTTTCGGAATAAAGTTGCCTAACTGTTGCCTATGTGTCTTACCTATCAGTAATGGTGGTGATGGCAGCAACAGCAGTAGTGGAGACAGCGACAGTGGTGATGACAGCAATAGCAGTGGTGGTAACAGCAACAGTAGCAATGGTGGTGGTGAAAGCAACAGCAGTGGTGGTGGTGGTGACAGTAACAGCAGTGGTGATAGTGACAGTAAAAGCAGTGGTGACAGTAACAGCAGTGGTGACAGTAACAGCAGTGGTGACAGCAACAGCAGTGGTGGTAGTTATAGTAGTGGTGATGGTGA
>NC_091370.1:196204-226204 GCF_038502225.1 Cherax quadricarinatus | reverse complement strand
GAGAAGCCAGTGTACTGACTTCCTCACCTCACACAGGAGAGAGAAGCCAGGGAACTGGCTTCCTCACCTCACACAGGAGAGAGAAGCCAGTGTACTGGCTTCCTCACCTCACACAGGAGACAGAAGCCAGTGTACCGACTTCCTCACCTCACACAGGAGAGAGAAGCCAGTGTACCGACTTCCTCACCTCACACAGGAGACAGAAGCCAGTGTACTGACTTCCTCACCTCACACAGGAGACAGAAGCCAGTGTACTGACTTCCTCACCTCACACAGGAGACAGAAGCCAGTGTACTGACTTCCTCACCTTACACAGGAGACAGAAGCCAGTGTACTGACTTCCTCACCTCACACAGGAGAGAGAAGCCAGTGTACTGACTTCCTCACCTCACACAGGAGACAGAAGCCAGTGTACTGACTTCCTCACCTCACACAGGAGACAGAAGCCAGTGTACTGACTTCCTCACCTCACACAGGAGAGAGAAGCCAGTGTACTGACTTCCTCACCTCACACAGGAGAGAGAAGCCAGTGTACTGACTTCCTCACCTCACACAGGAGACAGAAGCCAGTGTACTGACTTCCTCACCTCACACAGGAGAGAGAAGCCAGTGTACTGACTTCCTCACCTCACACAGGAGAGAGAAGCCAGGGAACTGGCTTCCTCACCTCACACAGGAGAGAGAAGCCAGTGTACTGGCTTCCTCACCTCACAAAGGAGACAGAAGCCAGTGTACCGACTTCCTCACCTCACACAGGAGAGAGAAGCCAGTGTACTGACTTCCTCACCTCACACAGGAGACAGAAGCCAGTGTACTGACTTCCTCACCTCACACAGGAGAGAGAAGCCAGTGTACTGACTTCCTCACCTCACACAGGAGACAGAAGGCAGTGTACTGACTTCCTCACCTCACACAGGAGAGAGAAGCCAGTGTACTGACTTCCTCACCTCACACAGGAGAGAGAAACCAGTGTACTGACTTCCTCACCTCACACAGGAGAGAGAAGCCAGTGTACTGACTTCCTCACCTCACACAGGAGAGAGAAGCCAGTGTACTGACTTCCTCACCTCACACAGGAGAGAGAAGCCAGTGTACTGACTTCCTCACCTCACACAGGAGAGAGAAGCCAGTGTACTGACTTCCTCACCTCACACAGGAGAGAGAAGCCAGTGTACTGACTTCCTCACCTCACACAGGAGAGAGAAGCCAGTGTACTGACTTCCTCACCTCACACAGGAGAGAGAAGCCAGTGTACTGACTTCCTCACCTCACACAGGAGAGAGAAGCCAGTGTACTGACTTCCTCACCTCACACAGGAGAGAGAAGCCAGTGTACTGACTTCCTCACCTCACACAGGAGAGAGAAGCCAGTGTACTGACTTCCTCACCTCACACAGGAGAGAGAAGCCAGTGTACTGACTTCCTCACCTCACACAGGAGAGAGAAGCCAGTGTACTGACTTCCTCACCTCACACAGGAGAGAGAAGCCAGTGTACTGACTTCCTCACCTCACACAGGAGAGAGAAGCCAGTGTACTGACTTCCTCACCTCACACAGGAGACAGAAGCCAGTGTACTGACTTCCTCACCTCACACAGGAGACAGAAGCCAGTGTACTGACTTCCTCACCTCACACAGGAGACAGAAGCCAGTGTACTGACTTCCTCACCTCACACAGGAGACAGAAACCAGTGTACTGACTTCCTCACCTCACACAGGAGACAGAAGCCAGTGTACTGACTTCCTCACCTCACACAGGAGACAGAAGCCAGTGTACTGACTTCCTCACCTCACACAGGAGACAGAAGCCAGTGTACTGACTTCCTCACCTCACACAGGAGACAGAAGCCAGTGTACTGACTTCCTCACCTCACACAGGAGAGAGAAGCCAGTGTACTGGCTTCCTCACCTCACACAGGAGACAGAAGCCAGTGTACTGACTTCCTCACCTCACACAGGAGAGAGAAGCCAGTGTACTGGCTTCCTCACCTCACACAGGAGAGAGAAGCCAGTGTACTGGCTTCCTCACCTCACACAGGAGAGAGAAGCCAGTGTACTGGCTTCCTCACCTCACACAGGAGACAGAAGCCAGTGTACTGACTTCCTCACCTCACACAGGAGAGAGAAGCCAGTGTACTGGCTTCCTCACCTCACACAGGAGACAGAAGCCAGTGTACTGACTTCCTCACCTCACACAGGAGACAGAAGCCAGTGTACTGACTTCCTCACCTCACACAGGAGACAGAAGCCAGTGTACTGACTTCCTCACCTCACACAGGAGACAGAAGCCAGTGTACTGACTTCCTCACCTCACACAGGAGAGAGAAGCCAGTGTACTGGCTTCCTCACCTCACACAGGAGACAGAAGCCAGTGTACTGACTTCCTCACCTCACACAGGAGAGAGAAGCCAGTGTACTGACTTCCTCACCTCACACAGGAGACAGAAGCCAGTGTACTGACTTCCTCACCTCACACAGGAGAGAGAAGCCAGGGAACTGGCTTCCTCACCTCACACAGGAGACAGAAGCCAGTGTACTGACTTCCTCACCTCACACAGGAGACAGAAGCCAGTGTACTGACTTCCTCACCTCACACAGGAGACAGAAGCCAGTGTACTGACTTCCTCACCTCACACAGGAGAGAGAAGCCAGTGTACTGGCTTCCTCACCTCACACAGGAGAGAGAAGCCAGTGTACTGGCTTCCTCACTTCACACAGGAGACAGAAGCCAGTGTACTGACTTCCTCACCTCACACAGGAGAGAGAAGCCAGTGTACTGGCTTCCTCACCTCACACAGGAGACAGAAGCCAGTGTACTGACTTCCTCACCTCACACAGGAGACAGAAGCCAGTGTACTGACTTCCTCACCTCACACAGGAGACAGAAGCCAGTGTACTGACTTCCTCACCTCACACAGGAGACAGAAGTCAGTGTACAGACTTCCTCACCTCACACAGGAGACAGAAGCCAGTGTACTGACTTCCTCTCCTCACACAGGAGAGAGAAGGCAGGGAACTGGCTTCCTCACCTCACACAGGAGACAGAAGCCATTGTACTGACTTCCTCACCTCACACAGGAGACAGAAGCCAGTGTACTGACTTCCTCACCTCACACAGGAGAGAGAAGCCAGTGTACTGACTTCCTCACCTCACACAGGAGAGAGAAGCCAGTGTACTGACTTCCTCACCTCACACAGGAGACAGAAGCCAGTGTACTGACTTCCTCACCTCACACAGGAGAGAGAAGCCAGGGAACTGGCTTCCTCACCTCACACAGGAGACAGAAGCCAGTGTACTGACTTCCTCACCTCACACAGGAGAGAGAAGCCAGTGTACTGACTTCCTCACCTCACACAGGAGACAGAAGCCAGTGTACTGACTTCCTCACCTCACACAGGAGAGAGAAGCCAGTGTACTGACTTCCTCACCTCACACAGGAGACAGAAGCCAGGGAACTGGCTTCCTCACCTCACACAGGAGAGAGAAGCCAGGGAACTGGCTTCCTCACCTCACACAGGAGAGAGAAGCCAGTGTACTGACTTCCTCACCTCACACAGGAGACAGAAGCCAGGGAACTGGCTTCCTCACCTCACACAGGAGAGAGAAGCCAGGGAACTGGCTTCCTCACCTCACACAGGAGAGAGAAGCCAGGGAACTGGCTTCCTCACCTCACACAGGAGAGAGAAGCCAGTGTACTGGCTTCCTCACCTCACACAGGAGACAGAAGCCAGGGAACTGGCTTCCTCACCTCACACAGGAGACAGAAGCCAGGGAACTGGCTTCCTCACCTCACACAGGAGAGAGAAGCCAGTGTACTGACTTCCTCACCTCACACAGGAGACAGAAGCCAGGGAACTGGCTTCCTCACCTCACACAGGAGAGAGAAGCCAGGGAACTGGCTTCCTCACCTCACACAGGAGAGAGAAGCCAGTGTACTGACTTCCTCACCTCACACAGGAGAGAGAAGCCAGTGTACTGGCTTCCTCACCTCACACAGGAGACAGAAGCCAGGGAACTGGCTTCCTCACCTCACACAGGAGAGAGAAGCCAGGGAACTGGCTTCCTCACCTCACACAGGAGAGAGAAGCCAGTGTACTGACTTCCTCACCTCACACAGGAGACAGAAGCCAGGGAACTGGCTTCCTCACCTCACACAGGAGACAGAAGCCAGGGAACTGGCTTCCTCACCTCACACAGGAGAGAGAAGCCAGGGAACTGGCTTCCTCACCTCGCACAGGAGAGAGAAGCCAGTGTACTGGCTTCCTCACCTCACACAGGAGAGAGAAGCCAGTGTACTGACTTCCTCACCTCACACAGGAGAGAGAAGCCAGTGTACTGGCTTCCTCACCTCACACAGGAGAGAGAAGCCAGTGTACTGGCTTCCTCACCTCACACAGGAGAGAGAAGCCAGTGTACTGACTTCCTCACCTCACACAGGAGAGAGAAGCCAGTGTACTGACTTCCTCACCTCACACAGGAGAGAGAAGCCAGTGTACTGACTTCCTCACCTCACACACGAGACAGAAGCCAGTGTACTGACTTCCTCACCTCACACAGGAGAGAGAAGCCAGTGTACTGACTTCCTCACCTCACACAGGAGACAGAAGCCAGTGTACTGACTTCCTCACCTCACACAGGAGAGAGAAGCCAGGGAACTGGCTTCCTCACCTCACACAGGAGAGAGAAGCCAGGGAACTGGCTTCCTCACCTCACACAGGAGAGAGAAGCCAGGGAACTGGCTTCCTCACCTCACACAGGAGAGAGAAGCCAGTGTACTGGCTTCCTCACCTCACACAGGAGAGAGAAGCCAGGGAACTGGCTTCCTCACCTCACACAGGAGATAGAAGCCAGGGAACTGGCTTCCTCACCTCACACAGGAGAGAGAAGCCAGGGAACTGGCTTCCTCACCTCACACAGGAGAGAGAAGCCAGGGAACTGGCTTCCTCACCTCACACAGGAGAGAGAAGCCAGTGTACTGACTTCCTCACCTCACACAGGAGACAGAAGCCAGTGTACTGACTTCCTCACCTCACACAGGAGAGAGAAGCCAGGGAACTGGCTTCCTCACCTCACACAGGAGAGAGAAGCCAGTGTACTGACTTCCTCACCTCACACAGGAGACAGAAGCCAGTGTACTGGCTTCCTCACCTCACACAGGAGAGAGAAGCCAGGGAACTGGCTTCCTCACCTCACACAGGAGAGAGAAGCCAGGGAACTGGCTTCCTCACCTCACACAGGAGACAGAAGCCAGTGTACTGACTTCCTCACCTCACACAGGAGACAGAAGCCAGTGTACTGACTTCCTCACCTCACACAGGAGAGAGAAGCCAGTGTACTGACTTCCTCACCTCACACAGGAGAGAGAAGCCAGTGTACTGGCTTCCTCACCTCACACAGGAGACAGAAGCCAGTGTACTGGCTTCCTCACCTCACACAGGAGACAGAAGCCAGTGTACTGGCTTCCTCACCTCACACAGGAGAGAGAAGCCAGTGTACTGACTTCCTCACCTCACACAGGAGACAGAAGCCAGTGTACTGGCTTCCTCACCTCACACAGGAGACAGAAGCCAGTGTACTGGCTTCCTCACCTCACACAGGAGAGAGAAGCCAGTGTACTGACTTCCTCACCTCACACAGGAGACAGAAGCCAGTGTACTGACTTCCTCACCTCACACAGGAGAGAGAAGCCAGTGTACTGGCTTCCTCACCTCACACAGGAGACAGAAGCCAGTGTACTGACTTCCTCACCTCACACAGGAGAGAGAAGCCAGTGTACTGACTTCCTCACCTCACACAGGAGAGAGAAGCCAGTGTACTGGCTTCCTCACCTCACACAGGAGAGAGAAGCCAGTGTACTGGCTTCCTCACCTCACACAGGAGAGAGAAGCCAGTGTACTGGCTTCCTCACCTCACACAGGAGAGAGAAGCCAGGGAACTGGCTTCCTCACCTCACACAGGAGAGAGAAGCCAGTGTACTGACTTCCTCACCTCACACAGGAGAGAGAAGCCAGTGTACTGGCTTCCTCACCTCACACAGGAGAGAGAAGCCAGTGTACTGACTTCCTCACCTCACACAGGAGACAGAAGCCAGTGTACTGACTTCCTCACCTCACACAGGAGAGAGAAGCCAGTGTACTGGCTTCCTCACCTCACACAGGAGACAGAAGCCAGTGTACTGACTTCCTCACCTCACACAGGAGAGAGAAGCCAGTGTACTGACTTCCTCACCTCACACAGGAGAGAGAAGCCAGTGTACTGGCTTCCTCACCTCACACAGGAGAGAGAAGCCAGTGTACTGGCTTCCTCACCTCACACAGGAGAGAGAAGCCAGTGTACTGGCTTCCTCACCTCACACAGGAGAGAGAAGCCAGTGTACTGGCTTCCTCACCTCACACAGGAGAGAGAAGCCAGTGTACTGACTTCCTCATCTCACACAGGAGAGAGAAGCCAGTGTACTGGCTTCCTCACCTCACACAGGAGACAGAAGCCAGTGTACTGGCTTCCTCACCTCACACAGGAGAGAGAAGCCAGTGTACTGACTTCCTCACCTCACACAGGAGAGAGAAGCCAGTGTACTGGCTTCCTCACCTCACACAGGAGAGAGAAGCCAGTGTACTGGCTTCCTCACCTCACACAGGAGAGAGAAGCCAGGGAACTGGCTTCCTCACCTCACACAGGAGAGAGAAGCCAGGGAACTGGCTTCCTCACCTCACACAGGAGAGAGAAGCCAGTGTACTGACTTCCTCACCTCACACAGGAGAGAGAAGCCAGTGCACTGACTTCCTCACCTCACACAGGAGAGAGAAGCCAGTGTACTGACTTCCTCACCTCACACAGGAGAGAGAAGCCAGTGTACTGGCTTCCTCACCTCACACAGGAGAGAGAAGCCAGTGTACTGACTTCCTCACCTCACACAGGAGAGAGAAGCCAGTGTACTGACTTCCTCACCTCACACAGGAGAGAGAAGCCAGGGAACTGGCTTCCTCACCTCACACAGGAGAGAGAAGCCAGTGTACTGGCTTCCTCACCTCACACAGGAGAGAGAAGCCAGTGTACTGACTTCCTCACCTCACACAGGAGAGAGAAGCCAGTGTACTGACTTCCTCACCTCACACAGGAGAGAGAAGCCAGTGTACTGACTTCCTAACCTCACACAGGAGAGAGAAGCCAGTGTACTGACTTCCTCACCTCACACAGGAGAGAGAAGCCAGTGTACTGACTTCCTCACCTCACACAGGAGAGAGAAGCCAGTGTACTGGCTTCCTCACCTCACACAGGAGAGAGAAGCCAGGGAACTGGCTTCCTCACCTCACACAGGAGAGAGAAGCCAGTGTACTGGCTTCCTCACCTCACACAGGAGAGAGAAGCCAGCGAACTGGCTTCCTCACCTCACACAGGAGAGAGAAGCCAGTGTACTGACTTCCTCACCTCACACAGGAGAGAGAAGCCAGGGAACTGGCTTCCTCACCTCACACAGGAGACAGAAGCCAGGGAACTGGCTTCCTCACCTCACACAGGAGAGAGAAGCCAGTGTACTGACTTCCTCACCTCACACAGGAGACAGAAGCCAGGGAACTGGCTTCCTCACCTCACACAGGAGAGAGAAGCCAGGGAACTGACTTCCTCACCTCACACAGGAGAGAGAAGCCAGCGAACTGGCTTCCTCACCTCACACAGGAGAGAGAAGCCAGTGTACTGACTTCCTCACCTCACACAGGAGAGAGAAGCCAGTGTACTGACTTCCTAACCTCACAGGAGAGAGAAGCCAGTGTACTGACTTCCTCACCTCACACAGGAGAGAGAAGCCAGCGAACTGGCTTCCTCACCTCACACAGGAGAGAGAAGCCAGGGAACTGGCTTCCTCACCTCACACAGGAGAGAGAAGCCAGTGTACTGACTTCCTCACCTCACACAGGAGAGAGAAGCCAGGGAACTGGCTTCCTCACCTCACACAGGAGAGAGAAGCCAGGGAACTGGCTTCCTCACCTCACACAGGAGAGAGAAGCCAGTGTACTGACTTCCTCACCTCACACAGGAGAGAGAAGCCAGGGAACTGGCTTCCTCACCTCACACAGGAGAGAGAAGCCAGGGAACTGGCTTCCTCACCTCACACAGGAGAGAGAAGCCAGGGAACTGGCTTCCTCACACTTTTCTGTTAGCGTCTCTTTGTAAATGGTTCAAGTCCAGCAGTCGGCGGGTTATGTGTGTGTTTTATATTTGGAACTTTCATATTGAGTTAATGTTTATGTTTGGTTTATTCCACAGATTTACAACTTAATTCCCTTTACACTTTCTCCCCCTCCATTAACACTTCATGACTCACTCACTCTCACACTTCATGACTCACTCTCTCACACTTCATGACTCGCTCTCTCTCACACTTCATGACTCGCTCTCTCACACTTCTTGACTCACTCTCTCACACTTCTTGACTCACTCTCTCACACTTCTTGACTCACTCTCTCACACTTCTTGACTCTCACACTTCATGACTCTCTCTCTCACACTTCATGACTCTCTCTCTCACACTTCATGACTCTCTCTCTCACACTTCATGACTCTCTCTCTCACACTTCATGACTCTCTCTCTCACACTTCATGACTCTCTCTCTCACACTTCATGACTCTCTCTCTCACACTTCATGACTCTCTCTCTCACACTTCATGACTCTCTCTCTCACACTTCATGACTCTCTCTCTCACACTTCATGACTCTCTCTCTCACACTTCATGACTCTTTCCCAGGTTAATGTCGTTCCATTTCACTCTAGGACCCTCGACTCACTGGGTACAGGCTTTTTGTCCACATAACTCTATGGCTAATTTTTAGTAACCTTCTCCTCTCCCTGTTCTCCTCCTCCTCCTGTTCTCCACCATCTATTGTTCTCCACCTCCTCCTGTTCTCCACCTCCTCCTGTTCTCTTCCTCCTCCTCCTCGTTATCATCTTATCAACATATGTATTCAACAAGTTTAAGGCGGCAGCAATTCTTAACAGGTCACTGACAACCTCTGACAACTTCTTGACATATTACTGACAGCCCTTGGAGAGATCACTGACACTTTTTGACAGCTCGCTGACAGTTCTTTGACAGATCCCTGGGTGAGGTGGCTGGTGGGGCATGACTGACTTCCTAACTGTGTGACGGAGCGTGGTGGGGGTGTGACGGACATCTTAACAGGGTGTGACGGAGCGTGGTGTGTTAAGTGTGTGATGGACAGTGTGTGGTTGGGAGTGTGATGGGCCTGGTAACAGGGGTAACAGGGTGTGACGGAGCGTGGCATGGCATGTTACGCTCTTTTCAACGCCTCTTACACGCCCTTCGACATTTCACCAAAATTCAAGAACGTGAGTGTGGATGGAGAGGATGGTGCAAGTGAGAGAAGTATGTGGTAATGTAGTGGGTTAGATACAGGTGCATGTGGGATGGGCAGGTGTGTGGGGGGGAGTCAGGTGGGTGTGGGAGACAGGTGTTTTTAACAATCATCCCAACCTCCACCCTCTGTCAGTGCCAAGGGTCACACTAGGGTCAAATATGTTGGCACCTGCTGGCATGTTTGGTCACCTTGAGAGACACGAGAGACCTTGATCAAGGTCCCAGGACCGAAACGATTTCTAATAAACATATCCTAGTATTGTTCACCTGTATTAAGCCAATTTTTCGGTACCAAGGTTTATACCATGTTTAGTTTCAGCTTAACCCGCCAGGTTCATGTTTAACATGCAAAACACTTATTCAACACTATCAATATTAACAGGTCACCATCAATTTTCACTCACAATTAACAACTTATTTCTCTTGTGATCAGTTTACTCTCACATTCCATTCTACAAACTCTCATAATTCATGTAATTTAATCAGCAGTCAGTAGGAGCAAACTTACACTATAGAGAAAATATCCCCATCATTTATGCCGAAAAATATGACGGGTTCTTTGATTTTTAAAAAACAAAAATCATTAAGTAAGCCGCACCGTGTAAACACCTTACACCTAATATTGGAATTTTTTTATTGAGAGTTTTGAGCGTTCTTGCACATTTGATTTAGAAGGGGAAATTAAAGTCACTCGCCTCTGCCTAACTATGCCCTTATATCCCTGATGCAAAAACCCTGGGATGTGACGAGACGTTGGGCATAATAATAATTATTATTATTAATACTTATTTCTATAAGAACGTGTACAATGTACAGAGATCTAACCGACATCAATGACATACTATATAGAAAGTTGCTGCTTACGCAGAGCATTTCGTGTAAATTAGGTCAATTTTGTCCCCAGGATGCGACCCATACCAATCAGCTAACACCCAGGTACCTATTTTACTGCTAGGTGAACATGTGTGTTAAGGAAGCACGTCCTAATGTTTCCACCCGTACCGGGGATCGAACCACGGACCTCAGTGTTGTGTTACACCTGCTGCCCTTGTTCACCTAGGAGAAGCTACGTGGGTGTTAGTCGAGTGTTGTGGGTGGTGCACTGGGCTTAGAAACGAGTACCGAGTTAAGGTGACTCAGCATCGGTGAAGGGAGAAAGATGCCGATCAACTTCATCGCTGCGTCAACTGGTGATAAAGGCAGCAGCAGCAGCATCAGTTTGCCACATTTGTTCACTTCTGTCTTTCCCCGAGAATGGTAGCTGGGCGTGGCTAACTCACCTACCCGCAACCTTAAATATATATACAGCTACGCTAGGTGGCTTCACTGGTATCTATCTACTTACTAAATGTGTGCTCGATACAATATAGCACGACAGTGCGTGGGACACTTGTGTCACCCAAGGTGCCCTACCAGGCACTTACACCAGCCTCCCCAGACATAAATTCTCCAAGATTTATTTGAATCTCTTAATTAGCTATAAACTCTCCTCAAGATTTATTTAAATCTCTCAATTAGCCATACCAGGAGGATGTTTCGGGGGTCAACGCCCCTTTGGCCAGCCCATGACTTCCTAAATTATTTTTCCCTCTATGTGCGGTAGAGGACATCCTGAGAGATGGTTATTCCCGAGTAATAGTAACTCCAGCTCTGCTAGAACGAAACTGTTAAAGGTGTTCTAGTTGCCGAACCCATACTGGAATGCTTGACAGTGTCCACATCGCTCTACTAAAGTTCTCCAGCTCAAGCTGACACACTTCATCCCTGATGAACAAAACTCATCTCTGGTAGAGAAGTATCACAGGTAAACGCAGCCAGCGTTTGTTCCCAGTAAACAAAAGTGAGAGAACACGGCAGCAGCACACTGGTGATGTACACAATCTTGCTGAATGAAAACCAGGTTCCGACCACCGCCCACAACCCTACACTAACGTGGGCAGGAAGAGAGAGCAAGACGAGACAGGCAGAGGCGAGACAATTTCTTCTTGTCAACCACTAAGGATGACAGATCCAAACTGTATATCTCTTCGTCTTTAATACAATATTCGTTAATCTTAACAGATAAATAAGAGGAAGAATAATGAAACAGAAAAAAGGAAGAAAATAGTATAAAGAATACTGAGTTTTCCTTCAGCACTTGGAACAATAAATAAAAATTCACACACACAGTATGTACGAGTTATAAATCATTCACAATCAATTGCACAAACACTCAGTATAATAAAACAAAAAGTTATAAAACTTTGTATTCATTAAAATAAAATATTAACTCGCCCTCTTAAGTCATTGAAAATGTCACCGAGTTCCCTGCAGGCAACCCAGTAACTACAAAACTTTGCTTTAGTTTAACAGGCAGCTCCGTGGTCATAAAGTGTGCAGTGTAGACTACAGCAAGCAACTTGCCACCTTGGCTACAACGTTGCTTTCTCGTTCACGAGGAAATGAACGTTTTAAAGCATTAGGATGCGTTACTGTAAGTCAATCGTCCCTTTTATCATTTCGTTAATGCCGTTTAATTACACGTACATATGGGTTACCTACCTGGAGTCTACCTGGAGGGTATTCCGGAAATCAACACCCCCGCGGCCCGGTCCACGACCAGGCCTCCCGGTGGATCAGGGCCTGATCAACGAGGCTATTACTGCTGGCTGTACGAACAACAGCCCGGCTGATCCGGCACCGACTTTAGGTATCTGTCCAGCTCTCTCTTGAAGACAACCAGGAGTCTACTGGTAATGCCCCTTATTGCTGGTGGGAGGCTGTTGAACAGTCTTGGGCCCCGGACACTTATTGTGTTTTCTTTTAGTGTACCAGTGACGCCCCTACTTTTCACTGGGGGTATGTTGCATCGCCTGCCAAGTCTTTTGCTTTCGTATGGAGTGATTTCTGTGTACATATTAGGGACCAGTCCATCCAGAATCTTCCAGGTGTAGATTATGATAGTCAAGTGCTTCCTGGCGTTTCCAGTAGTTAAGGTGTTTGATGGAACTTATACGTGCAGTAAAGGTTCTCTGTACATTCTTTAGATCTGCAATATCACCTGCCTTGAATGGGGGTGTTAATGTACAACAATATTCCAGCCTAGAGAGAACAAGTGACTTAAAAAGGATCATCATTGACTTGGCATCTCTTGTCTTGAATATTCTCATTATCCATCCTATCAGTTTCCTCGCAGATGTGATAGTGACATTGTTGTGGTCCTTGAAGGTGATGTCTTCGGACATTACCACACCCAGGTCCTTCACATTACTTTTCCGCTCTATTGTGTGATTAGAATTTGTAGTATACTCAGTCCTAGTTATTATCTCCTCCAGTTTTCCATAACGGAGTAGTTGAAATTTGTCTTGATTGAACATCATATTGCTCTCCGTTGCCCATTGCAAAACTTGGTTTATATCTTGGAGCTTTGCCGTGTCCTCAGTGGATGACACTCTCAAGCAGATCCTAGTATCGTCTACAAAGGATGATACAGTGCTATGGTTTGGGTTATGGAAGAGATCGCAATAAAACGCATGATTGGAAATATTTAAAAAATACCAGTGATAATAGGAAAAATAACCTGAATGCTTTCATGTGCTTACACACATCTTCAGAGGTTTTATTTCCTATTTTCACTGTGGTATTTTTTTCATATAGGGGTTAATGTATATAACATAAGCTAATCGACAACAAAAATTAAATATCTTTAAACGTTCGAGCGTGCAGAAGTGAACGAAGACAGTTGACACAAAATTCTTGCTCTAGTTGGTCATCTTGGGTATAGAGATGGGCAGTATCCCTGGCAAGCAGGTCAATCTTAGATACAGAGATGGGCAGTATCCCTGGCAAGCAGGTCAATCTTGGATACAGAGATAGGTAGTATCCCTGGCAAGCAGGACAATCTTGGATACAGAGATGGGTAGTATCCCTGGCAAGCAGGACAATCTTGGATACAGAGATGGGCAGTATCCCTGGCAAGCAGGACAATCTTGGATACAGAGATGGGTAGTATCCTTGGCAAGCAGGACAATCTTGGATACAGAGATGGGCAGTATCCCTGGCAAGCAGGTCAATCTTGGATACAGAGATGGGCAGTATCCCTGGCAAGCAGGACAATCTTGGATACAGAGATGGGTAGTATCCTTGGCAAGCAGGACAATCTTGGATACAGAGATGGGTAGTATCCTTGGCAAGCAGGACAATCTTGGATACAGAGATGGGTAGTATCCTTGGCAAGCAGGACAATCTTGGATACAGAGATGGGTAGTATCCCTGGCAAGCAGGACAATCTTGGATACAGAGATGGGTAGTATCCCTGGCAAGCAGGTCAATCTTGGATACAGAGATGGGCAGTATCCCTGGCAAGCAGGACAATCTTGGATACAGAGATGGGTAGTATCCTTGGCAAGCAGGACAATCTTGGATACAGAGATGGGTAGTATCCCTGGCAAGCAGTAAGAGTGGGTGAGGTATGTCCAATCATCAGTCAACAGAGAAGTGATTCACTGGAACAACTGTTGTGGAGGAGGGAGGATCAAATACCCAGACAGCGTCAGATTTATTGATCATCTAGAAGGCCCACAAAGCTACTTTTCTAGGATAAGAAGATGAGTATGACATAATTCACTGAGGCTAAAGTCAATTAAAGAAAACATCTGATACAACAGCCTTTGTCTCAGGAAGTAGTCACTCATATCTCGACACCCAAACATACCTCCAAGACCCACAGAACAAAACATCCTGGTGCTGGGGATGACTAGCGGGTTAATTACTTTTGATTCTACTGAATCACTGAGTACACAAGTGTATATTACAACAGGACCCACAAGGCTCTCGGCAAGTCCAGTGTACACGACAATCAGTACAAGTAGAGCGAGAGTGAGGTGAATCTCCACAGTAAACACAGTGTTTGACTGTTAACTTGGCACAATGCGAGTCGTCAGCTACAGTCAAATCAACATTCACTCCAACACCCGTCAGTCCAGTGATAAAGTAACTAATCAGAGAACGGGTGAGGTTTGAACCCATGGCAAAGGAGTCCTAAAACTCACAGGCCAGTGTGCTAACCGCTGGGCCAGCTAGCTCTAATAATATTCATCCAATAAGGTATATTTCTATACACCATGGGGAGCTTAGCATAGGCCACCACTGTGACCACAAATACAAGTTTTTACAGACGAATCCCACACGAATCACGAGTCAAAGTGACTCACTCAAAGAGTTAAGGTCTAAAACGTTAATCACTACCATCACCAGAGCCAGGTACTGGGTCCCCATCTACCATCACCAGAGCCAGGTACTGGGTCCCCATCTACCATCACCAGAGCCAGGTACTGGGTCCCCATCTACCATCACCAGAGCCAGGTACTGGGTCCCCATCTACCATCACCAGAGCCAGGTACTGGGTCCCCATCTACCATCACCAGAGCCAGGTACTGGGTCCCCATCTACCATCACCAGAGCCAGGTACTGGGTCCCCATCTACCATCACCAGAGCCAGGTACTGGGTCCCCATCTACCATCACCAGAGCCAGGTACTGGGTCTCCATCTACCATCACCAGAGCCAGGTACTGGGTCCCCATCTACCATCACCAGAGCCAGGTACTGGGTCCCCATCTACCATCACCAGAGCCAGGTACTGGGTCCCCATCTACCATCACCAGAGCCAGGTACTGGGTCCCCATCTACCATCACCAGAGCCAGGTACTGGGTCCCCATCTACCATCTCCAGAGCCAGGTACTGGGTCCCCATCTACCATCTCCAGAGCCAGGTACTGGGTCCCCATCTACCATCACCAGAGCCAGGTACTGGGTCCCCATCTACCATCACCAGAGCCAGGTACTGGGTCCCCATCTACCATCTCCAGAGCCAGGTACTGGGTCCCCATCTACCATCTCCAGAGCCAGGTACTGGGTCCCCATCTACCATCACCAGAGCCAGGTACTGGGTCCCCATCTACCATCACCAGAGCCAGGTACTGGGTCCCCATCTACCATCACCAGAGCCAGGTACTGGGTCCCCATCTACCATCACCAGAGCCAGGTACTGGGTCCCCATCTACCATCACCCGAGCCAGGTACTGGGTCCCCATCTACCATCACCCGAGCCAGGTACTGGGTCCCCATCTACCATCACCAGAGCCAGGTACTGGGTCCCCATCTACCATCACCAGAGCCAGGTACTGGGTCCCCATCTACCATCACCAGAGCCAGGTACTGGGTCCCCATCTACCTTCACCAGAGCCAGGTACTGGGTCCCCATCTACCATCACCAGAGCCAGGTACTGGGTCCCCATCTACCATCACCCGAGCCAGGTACTGGGTCCCCATCTACCATCACCCGAGCCAGGTACTGGGTCCCCATCTACCATCACCCGAGCCAGGTACTGGGTCCCCATCTACCATCACCAGAGCCAGGTACTGGGTCCCCATCTACTATCACCCGAGCCAGGTACTGGGTCCCCATCTACCATCACCAGAGCCAGGTACTGGGTCCCCATCTACCATCACCAGAGCCAGGTACTGGGTCCCCATCTACCATCACCAGAGCCAGGTACTGGGTCCCCATCTACCATCACCCGAGCCAGGTACTGGGTCCCCATCTACCATCACCAGAGCCAGGTACTGGGTCCCCATCTACCATCACCAGAGCCAGGTACTGGGTCCCCATCTACCATCACCAGAGCCAGGTACTGGGTCCCCATCTACCATCACCCGAGCCAGGTACTGGGTCCCCATCTACCATCACCAGAGCCAGGTACTGGGTCCCCATCTACCATCACCAGAGCCAGGTACTGGGTCCCCATCTACCATCACCAGAGCCAGGTACTGGGTCCCCATCTACCATCACCCGAGCCAGGTACTGGGTCCCCATCTACCATCACCAGAGCCAGGTACTGGGTCCCCATCTACCATCACCAGAGCCAGGTACTGGGTCCCCATCTACCATCACCAGAGCCAGGTACTGGGTCCCCATCTACCATCACCAGAGCCAGGTACTGGGTCCCCATCTACCATCACCAGAGCCAGGTACTGGGTCCCCATCTACCATCACCAGAGCCAGGTACTGGGTCCCCATCTACCATCACCAGAGCCAGGTACTGGGTCCCCATCTACCATCACCAGAGCCAGGTACTGGGTCCCCATCTACCATCACCAGAGCCAGGTACTGGGTCCCCATCTACCATCACCCGAGCCAGGTACTGGGTCCCCATCTACCATCACCAGAGCCAGGTACTGGGTCCCCATCTACCATCACCAGAGCCAGGTACTGGGTCCCCATCTACCATCACCAGAGCCAGGTACTGGGTCCCCATCTACCATCACCAGAGCCAGGTACTGGGTCCCCATCTACCATCACCAGAGCCAGGTACTGGGTCCCCATCTACCATCACCAGAGCCAGGTACTGGATCCCCATCTACCATCACCCGAGCCAGGTACTGGGTCCCCATCTACCATCACCAGAGCCAGGTACTGGGTCCCCATCTACCATCACCAGAGCCAGGTACTGGGTCCCCATCTACCATCACCAGAGCTAGGTACTGGGTCCCCATCTACCATCACCAGAGCCAGGTACTGGGTCCCCATCTACCATCACTATCATCACCAGAGCTAGGTACCTGGTCCCTATCTACCATCACTATCATCACCAGAGCCAGGTACTGGGTCCCCATTTACCATCACACCAGAGCCAGGTACCTGGTCCCCATCTACCATCACTATCATCACCAGAGCCAGGTACTGGGTCCCCATCTACCATCACTATCATCACCAGAGCCAGGTACTGGGTCCCCATTTACCATCACCAGAGCCAGGTACCTGGTCCCCATCTACCATCACAAGAGCCAGGTACTGGGTCCCCATCTACCATCACTATCACCAGAGCCAGGTACCTGGTCCCTATCTACCATCACTATCATCACCAGAGCCAGGTACCTGGTCCCCATCTACCATCACGAAGATTATCCTCGGTTACAGTACAAGGTGACAGGAAGAGAGAACGATGAAAGTATAGGGAGCCAGAGAGGAGTGGGAGAGAGCACGGAGAACTAGACAGGAGAACAGAGACGAAGAAAGGAAGACACTGAGTATGTAACTGACTTAAGTTATTTGTCACTGTTTACCATAATGATAAACTATATGAAATATCCACACAATGGATAAAGACAAAGGCAGGACAACTGACGTTTCTCCCACACAGTGAACTTTATCAAGTCACAAACACATCTACCTGTTGAGTGCAGGTCACAGATCTACAGGTAGATCTGTTTGTGACTTGATAATGCGCACGGTGTGGGCTTTATCAAGTCACAATAAAGTCTACTGTGTGGGCAAAACTTTGCCAATAAAATCAACGGTTTGGGCAAAACGTTGTCAATCAAGAACCGCATTATGCTGCATCTGTGCCCTCATTCATGCTATGTTACCAAGCAAGCACTTGCAGTCTGCACCCACACTAGTGTGTGTGTGTGTGTGTGTGTGTGTGTGTGTGTGTGTGTGTGTGTGTGTGTGTGTGTGTGTGTGTGTGTAAAACTGGTCAATTAGCAAGAACTCGTTTTAAATTAAGATATATTTTTTAATTTATGTTAATATGAAAATTAATGATTTTGTATACCTAAAGAACATTAGGAAACTTACCTAACCTTATTATAACAAGCGCAATTTAATTTAGCCTAATCCAACTAAATATATTTATATAGGTTTACAATAATTTAATAATAAACAATGAAATTATTTTTTCCGTTAGGTTCAGAATGATTTTTGCGAAATTATGCATACACAAATTTTTTCTTGCCTTATTCGGCACGACATATTTTGCATACAGTGCGTATGTATACATATATATATCCCACACACCAGTGTATGACACTATCCACACAATTTATATTTGATGTCAGTGACATCTTCACACAAACAGTACTGCCAGAAATACTTCCAGCCTGACCTTAGTCTAGCAGTAATATCTTACAATCTACTAACCTTGTTACATTCTTCACATTTCATTATAATGCATAATGGATCTGATAGTTCCTATCTGTACTGTTCTTTCTTCAACTCATTTGCTTGTTCCTTTCTGACAATCTTTCGTAAACTTCTGTTTGAAAAACCAAACTCAACATTCAACATTCTCTTTATTTAATACTTGTTTTGTTAATTCATCAACTTTGTCATGTTCCTGAAAAGAAATCCACAGGTTCAGCCGTAATCTATTTCTAAATATAATGGGTATATCTGTGCCTTGCTTCATACACAAGTTGATATATTCAGGTCTCAGGGTATCTGCAGGTATTTCCAGGTAGATAGATCATGAACCTTCATGATCTACCTACCTGGAGTCTACCTGCAGTATGTGCCGAGGGTCAACGCCCCCGCGGCCCGGTCCTCAACCAGACTTAGGGTTTATTTCTAAAAAATCATACGAGAAGCAAAATAAATTCTTAAAGGTTAGGTAGACTAAAATAATGGAATTGTAGTCGAAATATTTTAATTTTAGTGGTAGGCAATAAACAGTCTGAAAACCAGCAGACATGAATCTTGTTCTGACATTCACAGCTACGACACCAGACACGCTGTTACACCAGACACGCTGTTACGCCAGACACGCTGTTACGCCAGACACGCTGTTACGCCAGACACGCTGTTACGCCAGACACGCTGTTACGCCAGACACCCAGTCGTCCCACAGTTACTAAAAACAACAGACATAGCCCCACTCCACAAAGGGGGCAGCAAAGCAACAGCAAAGAACTACAGACCAATAGCACTAACATCCCATATCATAAAAATCTTTGAAAGGGTCCTAAGAAGCAAGATCACCACCCATCTAGAAACCCATCAGTTATACAACCCAGGGCAACATGGGTTTAGAACAGGTCGCTCCTGTCTGTCTTAACTATTGGATCACTACGACAAGGTCCTAAATGCACTAGAAGATAAAAAGAATGCAGATGTAATATATACAGACTTTGCAAAAGCCTTCGACAAGTGTGACCATGGCGTAATAGCGCACAAAATGCGTGCTAAAGGGATAACAGGAAAAGTCGGTCGATGGATCTATAATTTCCTCACTAACAGAACACAGAGAGTAGTCGTCAACAGAGTAAAGTCCGAGGCAGCTACGGTGAAAAGCTCTGTTCCACAAGGCACAGTACTCGCTCCCATCTTGTTCCTCATCCTCATATCCGACATAGACAAGGATGTTAGCCACAGCACCGTGTCTTCCTTTGCAGATGACACCCGAATCTGCATGACAGTGTCTTCCATTGCAGACACTGCAAGGCTCCAGGCGGACATCAACCAAATCTTTCAGTGGGCTGCAGAAAACAATATGAAGTTCAACGATGAGAAATTTCAATTACTCAGATATGGTAAACACGAGGAAATTAAATCTTCATCAGAGTACAAAACAAATTCTGGCCACAAAATAGAGCGAAACACCAACGTCAAAGACCTGGGAGTGATCATGTCGGAGGATCTCACCTTCAAGGACCATAACATTGTATCAATCGCATCTGCTAGAAAAATGACAGGATGGATAATGAGAACCTTCAAAACTAGGGAGGCCAAGCCCATGATGACACTCTTCAGGTCACTTGTTCTATCTAGGCTGGAATATTGCTGCACACTAACAGCACCTTTCAAGGCAGGTGAAATTGCTGACCTAGAAAATGTTCAGAGAACCTTCACGGCGCGCATAACGGAGATAAAACACCTCAATTACTGGGAGCGCTTGAGGTTCCTGAACCTGTATTCCCTGGAACGCAGGCGGGAGAGATACATGATTATATACACCTGGAAAATCCTAGAGGGACTAGTACCGAACTTGCACACGAAAATCACTCACTACGAAAGCAAAAGACTTGGCAGACGATGCAACATCCCCCCAATGAAAAGCAGGGGTGTCACTAGCACGTTAAGAGACCATACAATAAGTGTCAGGGGCCCGAGACTGTTCAACTGCCTCCCAGCATACATAAGGGGGATTACCAACAGACCCCTGGCAGTCTTCAAGCTGGCACTGGACAAGCACCTAAAGTCGGTTCCTGACCAGCCGGGCTGTGGCTCGTACGTTGGTTTGCGTGCAGCTAGCAGCAACAGCCTGGTTGATCAGGCTCTGATCCACCAGGCGGCCTGGTCACAGACAGGGCCGCGGGGGCGTTGACCCCCGGAACGCTCTCCAGGTTAACTCCAGGTAAACACGCTGTTACGCCAGACACGCTGTTACGCCAGACACGCTGTTACACCAGACACGCTGTTACGCCAGACACGCTGTTACGCCAGACACGCTGTTACGCCAGACACGCTGTTACACCAGACACGCTGTTACACCAGACACGCTGTTACACCAGACACGCTGTTACACCAGACACGCTATTACGCCAGACACGCTATTACGCCAGATACTGTGCAACACCAGACAAGGTGTAAATACTACGTTGACGTCACTAGCAGAGAAGAAAGTTGAAGGGAAGATACGAGGTAGTACGTATTGTGAATTTTAAGTTGTTCTTCTGAGTGGTAGTCACACCATACCCATGGTGTGGGTGGTAGTCACACCATACCCATGGTGTGGGTGGTAGTCACACCATACCCATGGTGTGGGTGGTAGTCACACCATACCCATGGTGTGGGTGGTAGTCACACCATACCCATGGTGTGGGTGGTAGTCACACCATACCCATGGTGTGGGTGGTAGTCACACCATACCCATGGTGTGGGTGGTAGTCACACCATACCCATGGTGTGGGTGGTAGTCACACCATACCCATGGTGTGGGTGGTAGTCACACCATACCCATGGTGTGGGTGGTAGTCACACCATACCCATGGTGTGGGTGGTAGTCACACCATACCCATGGTGTGGGTGGTAGTCACACCATACCCATGGTGTGGGTGGTAGTCACACCATACCCATGGTGTGGGTGGTAGTCACACCATACCCATGGTGTGGGTGGTAGTCACACCATACCCATGGTGTGGGTGGTAGTCACACCATACCCATGGTGTGGGTGGTAGTCACACCATACCCATGGTGTGGGTGGTAGTCACACCATACCCATGGTGTGGGTGGTAGTCACACCATACCCATGGTGTGGGTGGTAGTCACACCATACCCATGGTGTGGGTGGTAGTCACACCATACCCATGGTGTGGGTGGTAGTCACACCATACCCATGGTGTGGGTGGTAGTCACACCATACCCATGGTGTGGGTGGTAGTCACACCATACCCATGGTGTGGGTGGTAGTCACACCATACCCATGGTGTGGGTGGTAGTCACACCATACCCATGGTGTGGGTGGTAGTCACACCATACCCATGGTGTGGGTGGTAGTCACACCATACCCATGGTGTGGGTGGTAGTCACACCATACCCATGGTGTGGGTGGTAGTCACACCATACCCATGGTGTGGGTGGTAGTCACACCATACCCATGGTGTGGGTGGTAGTCACACCATACCCATGGTGTGGGTGGTAGTCACACCATACCCATGGTGTGGGTGGTAGTCACACCATACCCATGGTGTGGGTGGTAGTCACACCATACCCATGGTGTGGGTGGTAGTCACACCATACCCATGGTGTGGGTGGTAGTCACACCATACCCATGGTGTGGGTGGTAGTCACACCATACCCATGGTGTGGGTGGTAGTCACACCATACCCATGGTGTGGGTGGTAGTCACACCATACCCATGGTGTGGGTGGTAGTCACACCATACCCATGGTGTGGGTGGTAGTCACACCATACCCATGGTGTGGGTGGTAGTCACACCATACCCATGGTGTGGGTGGTAGTCAAAATGTTACAGAGGTACATAATGGGTCCAGGAGCTGTACCGCAAAGTTTTGATAGCTGAACAAGTTAGTGATAATGAACAAGTTACAGTGATAATGAACAAGTTACAGTGGTAATGAACAAGTTACAGTGATAATGAACAAGTTACAGTGGTAATGAACAAGTTACAGTGGTAATGAACAAGTTACAGTGGTAATGAACAAGTTACAGCGGTAATGAACAAGTTACAGCGGTAATGAACAAGTTACAGCGGTAATGAACAAGTTACAGCGGTAATGAACAAGTTACAGTGGTAATGAACAAGTTACAGTGGTAATGAACAAGTTACAGTGGTAATGAACAAGTTACAGTGGTAATGAACAAGTTAGTGGTAATGAACAAGTTACAGTGGTAATGAACAAGTTACAGCGGTAAAGAACAAGTTACAGTGATAATGAACAAGTTACAGTGGTAATGAACAAGTTACAGTGGTAATGAACAAGTTACAGTGGTAATGAACAAGTTACAGTGGTAATGAACAAGTTACAGCGGTAATGAACAAGTTACAGTGGTAATGAACAAGTTACAGTGGTAATGAACAAGTTACAGTGGTAATGAACAAGTTACAGCGGTAATGAACAAGTTACAGTGGTAATGAACAAGTTACAGTGATAATGAACAAGTTACAGTGGTAATGAACAAGTTACAGTGGTAATGAACAAGTTACAGTGGTAATGAACAAGTTACAGCGGTAATGAACAAGTTACAGCGGTAATGAACAAGTTACAGCGGTAATGAACAAGTTACAGCGGTAATGAACAAGTTACAGTGGTAATGAACAAGTTACAGTGGTAATGAACAAGTTACAGTGGTAATGAACAAGTTACAGTGGTAATGAACAAGTTAGTGGTAATGAACAAGTTACAGTGGTAATGAACAAGTTACAGCGGTAAAGAACAAGTTACAGTGATAATGAACAAGTTACAGTGGTAATGAACAAGTTACAGTGGTAATGAACAAGTTACAGTGGTAATGAACAAGTTACAGTGGTAATGAACAAGTTACAGCGGTAATGAACAAGTTACAGTGGTAATGAACAAGTTACAGTGGTAATGAACAAGTTACAGCGGTAATGAACAAGTTACAGTGGTAATGAACAAGTTACAGCGGTAATGAAAAAGGTAAAGCGGTAATGAACAAGTTAAAGTGGTAATGAACAAGTTACAGCGGTAATGAACAAGTTAAAGTGGTAATGAACAAGTTACAATGATACTGAACAAATTACAGTGGTAATGAACAAGTTACAGCGGTAATGAACAAGTTACAGTGGTAATGAACAAGTTACAGTGATAATGAACAAGTTACAGTGGTAATGAACAAGTTACAGTGGTAATGAACAAGTTACAGTGGTAATGAACAAGTTACAGCGGTAATGAACAAGTTAGTGATAATCAACAAGTTACAGCGGTAAAGAACAAGTTACAGCGGTAAAGAACAAGTTACAGTGATAATGAACAAGTTAGTGATAATGAACAAGTTAGTGATAATGAACAAGTTACAGCGGTAATGAACAAGTTACAGCGGTAATGAACAAGTTACAGCGGTAATGAACAAGTTAGTGATAATGAACAAGTTACAGCGGTAAAGAACAAGTTACAGTGATAATGAACAAGTTACAGTGATAATGAACAAGTTAGTGATAATGAACAAGTTACAGTGGTAATGAACAAGTTACAGTGGTAATGAACAAGTTACAGTGGTAATGAACAAGTTACAGTGATAATGAACAAGTTAGTGATAATGAACAAGTTACAGTGATAATGAACAAGTTACAGCGATAATGAACAAGTTACAGCGGTAATGAACAAGTTACAGTGATAATGAACAAGTTAGTGATAATGAACAAGTTACAGTGGTAATGAACAAGTTACAGTGATAATGAACAAGTTACAGCGGTAATGAACAAGTTACAGTGGTAATGAACAAGTTACAGTGATAATGAACAAGTTACAGTGATAATGAACAAGTTACAGTGATAATGAACAAGTTACAGCGGTAATGAACAAGTTACAGTGATAATGAACAAGTTACAGTGATAATGAACAAGTTACAGTGATAATGAACAAGTTACAGTGATAATGAACAAGTTACAGTGGTAATGAACAAGTTACAGTGATAATGAACAAGTTACAGTGATAATGAACAAGTTACAGCGGTAATGAACAAGTTACAGTGGTAATGAACAAGTTACAGTGGTAATGAACAAGTTACAGCGGTAATGAACAAGTTACAGCGGTAATGAACAAGTTACAGTGATAATGAACAAGTTACAGCGGTAAATAACAAGTTACAGTGATAATGAACAAGTTAGTGATAATGAACAAGTTACAGCGGTAATGAACAAGTTACAGTGATAATGAACAAGTTAGTGATAATGAACAAGTTACAGTGATAATGAACAAGTTACAGTGATAATGAACAAGTTACAGTGGTAATGAACAAGTTACAGTGATAATGAACAAGTTACAGTGATAATGAACAAGTTACAGCGGTAATGAACAAGTTACAGTGGTAATGAACAAGTTAGTGGTAATGAACAAGTTACAGTGGTAATGAACAAGTTACAGTGGTAATGAACAAGTTACAGTGGTAATGAACAAGTTACAGTGGTAATGAACAAGTTACAGCGGTAATGAACAAGTTACAGCGGTAATGAACAAGTTACAGTGGTAATAAACAAGTTACAGTGATAATGAACAAGTTACAATGATAATGAACAAGTTACAGCGGTAATGAACAAGTTACAGTGGTAATGAACAAGTTACAGTGATAATGAACAAGTTACAACGGTAATGAACAAGTTACAGTGATAATGAACAAGTTACAGTGATAATGAACAAGTTACAGTGGTAATGAACAAGTTACAGTGGTAATGAACAAGTTACAGTGATAATGAACAAGTTACAGTGATAATGAACAAGTTACAGTGGTAATGAACAAGTTACAGCGGTAATGAACAAGTTACAGTGGTAATGAACAAGTTACAGTGGTAATGAACAAGTTACAGTGATAATGAACAAGTTACAGTGGTAATGAACAAGTTACAGTGGTAGTGAACAAGTTACAGTGATTATGAACAAGTTACAGTGATAATGAAGAAGTTACAGTGGTAATGAACAAGTTACAGTGGTAATGAACAAGTTAGTGATAATGAACAAGTTACAGTGGTAATGAACAAGTTACAGTGGTAATGAACAAGTTACAGTGGTAATGAACAAGTTACAGTGATAATGAACAAGTTACAGTGGTAATGAACAAGTTACAGTGGTAATGAACAAGTTACAGTGATAATGAACAAGTTACAGTGATAATGAACAAGTTACAGTGATAATGAACAAGTTACAGTGGTAATGAACAAGTTACATTGGTAATGAACAAGTTACAGTGGTAATTACGTATGTACAAGTCTATGACTGGTAACAACAGTGAGGAGTTACATTATCAGTCACACAAACATTGTAACTAATACCAGGTTATGAGTTACTTATAATACCCAATATTTTTAAAAGGCATGACTGAATTTAGATATGTTTAAGTTATATATCTAATACTTATAATCATAACCATAATATTTAAAGGGGGTGGAATGGTAAGCCAGTGGAAGGCCTCGGTCAATGACCAAAACCTCCAGCTGTTTAGAGCATATGACTAAGACCCGAGTCAGGAAACTAGTCCTGTTTCCTGACAAACCTTACCTAACCTAACACGAGTATTTTTTTTTTAATTAATCAAGTTTATTCTCTATAAGGATTACAATGCGGGTTTACATATTTTGAATATTGTGTGGTTTATATGTTTTAAAATACTAATTACAGAGGGGGCCACTAGGACACCTAGCATGGCTAGGCATTTCGGGCAGACTTAGATTAATAATAAACTTTAAATTATTACAGATTATGGTATTAAGGCTAAGTGACTACATTAAAATTTGTGAGTTTAGCAATGTGATTGCTTTTGTTTTGGCACAATACAAAGTGTCTATATTGGAGTATCATAGGCAAACTTATGACTAGTTACGATTCATTATTTTAATATTAAGATTCGTATTTCTGTGTTTATAGTCAGTGGGTGAGTGAAAGTGTGAACCACCAGGTGGTTTACATGTAGTTAGTTGACGGGGTGTATCAGGGAGATAAGATGTTTTCTAACTGTAGTTTTGAAAGTGATGAATGTGTCTGCAGTTCTAGAGTTTTCAGGTAGGGTGTTCCAGATTTTAGGCCCTTTAACACACATTGAATTTTAGTCGGACACGGGGAATGTCATAGAGACGTTTGTGTCTGGTGTTATGCCTGTGGATCCTGTCACAACTATCAAGAAAGCGTTTTAGGTCAAGGTTAATATTGGAATTTAAGGTCCTGTAGATATAGATTGCACAGTAGTAAGTATGGATGTACTGAACAGGGAGTAAGTTTAGATCTATGAAGAGTGGGGGGGTGGGGTTGCCAGGGATGGGATTTAGTGATTATTCTTACTGTGGCTTTTTGTTGGGTTATTATTGGCTTTAGATGTGTTGCTGCAGTTGATCCCCAAGCACAAATAGCATAAATGAGTGAATGGTATAGTGTGAGAAGGGCAGTTTGCGGCACGTAGTATCGTATCTTGGAGAGGATCCCCACCGTTTTGGATACTTTTTTTGTTGTGTGTTGGATATTGGTGCTGAAATTTAGGTTGTTGTCGAGGTAAACACCTAGGAACTTGCCCTCATTATGTCTGGCAATTAGTCTTGTCGATCTTAATGTTAAGTTGCGCAACACCTGCTCTGCTACCAAACATTATGCAGTAGGTTTTGTCAGTGTTAAGCGTAAGTTTATTGGCTGTCATCCAAGTCAGAATTTTGAGCAGCTCCTCGTTGACAATGGTGTTGAAAGTGGCAAGATTAGGGTGGGAGATGACGTAAGTCGTGTCGTCAGCAAAGAGAATGGGTTTCAGGTGTTGTGATACGTTTGGAAGATCATTAATGTAAACGAGGAAGAGCAGGGGACCAAGGACACTTCCCTGCGGAACTCCAGTATCAAGTGACCGTGTTGATGAGGCTGTCTTTAATGGTGACATACTGATACCTATTAGTAAGGTAGGATTTGAAATATGCAAGCGCCTGGCCTCTTATACCATAATGGTCAAGTTTGTGGAGTAGGATTCCTAGCGGATATTCCTTATTTTCCAATGCTGTGTAAAGCAGATCTAGCATTTTTACAGTTGCATCATTAGTGCTTTTATTTTTCCTGAATCCAAATTGGCAGGGGTTGAGTATGTTTTGTGCCGTTATAAATGAATACAGTCTCCTGTGCACGTGGTAATATGCCACTGTGGATAAAATACTTGGTTATTTCTTGAAGATTAGTGGGTGACTTATCTCTGAATTAGTGATTTTTTGCATTCCAGTTCATAATAAGGAATTTTACAAAAGTTCCTCTGCGAAAGTTTACATTTTTATTTTCTACTTCAGCTGGAGCCACAACCTGCCAGACGTAAGTGAGGAGCAAGTTAATTAAACTGTGCAGTAGTGACAACCAGGAGTCTGATGACGTTGTTGGAGCACCATACACATGGTGTGTGTGGGGGGGGGAGGAGTAGTGGAATCTCGGCCAATTAATGCTGGTGACTATATATATATATACATTCTGTGACTCACCTGCCTCACTGCTTGACCGAGGAGTGTCGTAGACCAACAAGGTCCCACCAGAATTAAGCGTTCCCTCTCACCTGCGATGTTTAACTGCGTCTCAGCACACTGTCCTCAGGGCTAGCTACTGGGTTAAGCCCTGGTGCTATCTCTACCACTCAACCTTTCTGGTACTATATCTACCACTCATAACCTTCCTGGTACTATCTCTACCACTCAACCTTTCTGGTACTATCTCTACCACTCATAACCTTCCTGGTACTATCTCTACCACTCATAACCTTCCTGGTGCTATCTCTACCACTCATAACCTTCCTGGTGCTATCTCTACCACTCATAACCTTCCTGGTGCTATCTCTACCACTCATAACCTTCCTGGTACTATCTCTACCACTCATAACCTTCCTGGTACTATCTCCACCACTCATAACCTTCCTGGTACTATCTCTACCACTCATAACCTTCCTGGTACTATCTCTACCACTCATAACCTTCCTGGTACTATCTCCACCACTCATAACCTTCCTGGTACTATCTCTACCACTCACAACCTCCCTGGTACTATCTCTACCACTCAACCTTCCTGGTACTATCTCTACCACTCATAACCTTCCTCTCACCAATCACCAATCTATTCTTCTGTCATCATTTCCCCTCTCACCCCACAAGGGTCTTATCTAAACACTCTTGTCTTGCCCTCAGGTACGCCCCGGCTTGCTATAAGCTGTGGTAATCCACCAATTTCTACTTATGATGTGATCTTTCCATTTCCACTAGGTGGACTCGTCAGCCTGCAACTCGCAATAGTTGACAATCTAATTCTTCTCGTTCTTGATAAATTAGACACATGAGCAACACTTGTGGAAGCGTTTCACTACACAGCGGCGTCCTCGGTCCAACACAGAAAAGAATGGTTGAAGATCAGGAGGAGTTAGGGGTAATCAGTCCCTCATCCTGGAGTGGATATAATCAGTCCATCAGTTTTTATAAGAATACAATGTATGTCGATCCTCTGAACCATTTATCTACATTCTTATCGTTCTGGTAGTTGTGGAGGTTTAGACCTCCATCTTCTAGTCTCGGAACGTTCTCTGGCTCTCAGGTTATTTACTGTTGGTGAACAAGAACTGAAAGGGTGAGAAAACGTGCCTAGCATTTCGTCTCGCCCGGGAGCTGAACCCTGGTTCTATCCGTTGTGAGCCGAACGATCTCCAGCCAAGGTACGAATCACAGATGTTGAGAAAGCTAAATGATACAGGTGTAGGGGAGACTGAATGAGCAGTGTAGGGGAGACTGAATGAGCAGTGTAGGGGAGACTGAATGAGCAGTGTAGGGGAGACTGAATGAGCAGTGTAGGGGAGACTGAAGCAGCACTGTAGGGGAGACTGAAGCAGCACTGTAGGGGAGACTGAAGCAGCACTGTAGGGGAGACTGAAGCAGCACTGTAGGGGAGACTGAAGCAGCACTGTAGGGGAGACTGAAGCAGCACTGTAGGGGAGACTGAAGCAGCACTGTAGGGGAGACTGAAGCAGCACTGTAGGGGAGACTGAAGCAGCACTGTAGGGGAGACTGAAGCAGCACTGTAGGGGGGACTGAAGCAGCACTGTAGGGGGGACTTTTGTAGTTTTAGTAACGTTATGATGGTTGGTGGTGCCCACGACTCTCCCCTCCCGCTTTTTTTCTATGTGTACTCGCCTATTTGTGGTTGCAGGGGTCGATTCATAACTCCTGGCCCCGCCTCTTCACTGATCTCTACTAGGTCCTCTCTCTCTCTCTCTCTCTCTCTCTCTCTTTCCCCCCTGAGTCTTATCAACCCTCGTCTTAAAACTATGCATGGTTCCTGCCTCCTCTAAAGACCCACGGAGAGATGTCTGGTCCCACCGCCTTTGAGGTATTAAGGTCACTTAGTAGCGTCTTCACCTCCTCCTCGGTTGTGTATTTCGTCCAGCACTTGTTGGTATATCTCTTGTTGGTGTACGTCCGTATTCTGTCTTCCTGGAGTCCTTTATGTATCCACTGTAAATAATTCTATAAATATCATGTTGAGCTCCTCACATATTTCTTGGTCGTTTCTTGTGAGCTCTCCATCTTCTTTCCTCAACCTGATTACCTGGTCCTTGGCTGTTGTCTGCCTCCTTATGTGGCTATACAACAGCTTCGGGTGAGACTTGGCTTTCAATGCTAT